>NC_056749.1:394319841-394592341 GCF_019279795.1 Protopterus annectens
CCTACAGACAATTGACTCTACCCAGTTCGGCTTTGTAAAAGGCAGATCCTGTCTTTTAAACCTGGTGGACTTTTTTGAAACAGTCACTAGAGCCATCGATGAAGGCAAAGCAGTTCATACAGCCTACCTGGATCTGGCAAAAGCCTTCGACACAATACCCCACTCAGGCATCATAGACAAGCTCAACAGCTTAAATGTAAACCCATTTGTCACAAGATGGGTTGAAAACTGGCTAAAGGACAGAACCCACAAAGTCAGAATAGCTGGAGCTATGTCAGACTCTAAGCCAGTCACAAGTGGAGTCCCACAGGGCTCTGTCTTGGGACCCCTCTTGTTCTGCATTTATTTCTCAGACGTGCAGGCAAACATAGGGGGGTTGTGGCTGACAAAGTTCACGGATGACTGCAAACTAGGCGCCATAGTTGATACACCAGCTGACACATTCATCCTCCAGAAGGGCCTCACAGAAACAGACGACTGGTGCCAGAGTCATGGCCTTAAACTAAATGCCAAAAAATGTATAGTCATCTCCTTTGGAAAAAACAAAGTACCCAGAAATTACCACATAGGTGGTAATCCATTAAGTACAGAAAAAGTAATCAGAGACCTGGGGACCCAAGTTGACAGTGACCTCTCATTTGACACCCAAGTCACCAAAGTGGTTAGAAAGACCTTCTACCTTGCCCACCTTATCATGAAGGGATTCACATCCAGATCAAAGGATGTCATTATACCCTTATATTCCTCCCTTATCAGGCCTATGATTGAGTACAATGCCCCATTTGGTATGTACCTCACCCGGCACCTGCAGCAGCTGGAGAGACCCCAAAAGTACCTTACCAAGAGGATCAAGGGTCTCCAGCATATGTCATATGCTGCCAGACTAAAAAAGCTCCAGCTCTATTCAGTAGCATACCGCCTGCTCAGAGGTGATCTGTGCCTCACGTACAAGGCCATGTCCAATTCAGAATTAATGGACATGCTCCACCTCAAAAAATCCAAATCCATCAGAGCCACGAGAGCTAAAGATCTAAACCTCAGCACAAATAAGAATAGGACATGCTGGAGGGACAGATTCATAACCCAGATGCTTCCCGCACTCTGAAACAGGATACCTGTCCATGTTAGGCAGAGCCCCTCACTGACTCTCTTCAAGAGAAATCTTGACGAATGGATGGGTGATCGTAGGTTTACTCCAGGGGTCATCTCTGTGTCATTGCTAGACAAAGGCACAGTAAACTAAATTTAATTTGTACACTTTTGTATCATTACATGGGGTGGCGAAAGCCACATACACTTTGGCTAGGCTTATAAATGCCCTAGGGCAGATAGCCTAGTACTATACTATGAAACTATATATATATATATATATATACATATATATATATATATATATATATATATATATATATATATATATGGGTCTACCTGAGATGGTCGACAGGCCATATGATCGACACTCAGTTGGTCAACAGTTCATTTGGTCGACAAGCAGATTTACCCCCCTCCCCAATGTTGTGCGACCCTGGAGTTGATATATATAGTTAGAGGGGGTGTGGGGGGCAAAGCCCCCCACATAAAATGCTTGTCGACCAAATGAACTGTCGACCAAATGAGTGTCGATCATATGGCCTGTTGACCATGTGAAGAAGACCCATATACACACACACATATATATATCTATCTATATATATATATATATGTATATATATATATATATATATATATATATATATATATATATATACTGGGAACCTCCAGTCGCTGGATCCCACTCAGTTCGGTTTCAAGGGCAGATCATGCCTCCTGAACTGGGTGGATTTCTTTGAGACAGTTACTCAGGCTATAGATAAGGGAAAGGGGGTACACACGGCTTACCTTGACCTTGCTAAAGCATTTGACACCATTCCCCATTCAGGTATTATTGATAAGCTCACCAGCCTGGGCATAAACCCTTACATCACAAGATGGATCGCAAACTGGCTCTCAGACAGATCCCATAAAGTAAGAGTAGTGGGATCTATGTCCAAATCCAGACCAGTAACGAGTGGTGTGCCTCAGGGCTCTGTCCTGGGGCCCCTCCTGTTTGGCATATACTTCTCAGAAGTACAGGCAAGCACAGAAGGGCTGTGGCTGACTAAGTTTGCGGATGACTGCAAACTGGGTGCTATAATAGAGTCTCTGGCCGATATGGAGATCCTCCAGAAGGACCTAAATGAGACTGATGCATGGTGTCAAAGCCATGGTCTCAAGCTAAATGCAAAAAAATGCGTAGTAATCCCCTTTGAAAAAAACAGAGTACCCGCAAACTACAACATAGGAGGTAATCCCCTGAAATCTGAAGAAGAAATAAGGGATCTAGGGACCGATAGTCAGCTTTTCTTAGATAACCATGTTGCCAAAGTGGTTAGAAAATCCTTCTATGTGACCCATCTGATCACGAAAGGGTTCGCATCAAGATCTAAGGATGTAATGGTGCCCCTCTACTCTTCCCTCAACAGACCCATTATTGAGTACAATGCTCCAATTGGAATGTACCTGGCTAGACATCTCCAGCAGCTGGAGAGACCACAAAGGTACCTAACCAAGAGGATTACTGGCCTCAAACAGTTGCCCTATGCAGCACAATTGAAAAAGCTAAGACTGTTCTCTGTTGCATACCGCTTTCTCAGAGAGGATCTCTGTCTAACGTACAGAGCCATGTCCAACCCAGAATTGTTGAACATGCTCCATCTTAGCAAAACCAAATCTACTCGAGCTACCCGCTCTAGGGATATAAACCTCAACACAACAATGAATAGAACATGCTGGAGGGATAGATTCCCTTCGCAGAGACTTCCCTTACTATGGAACAGGGTCCCAATCTACATAGAACAGAACCCCTCACTATCACTCTTCAAGAGGAACCTTGATGAGTGGATGGGTAACAGAAAGTTCACACCGGGGATCACACCAACAGCACTACTAGATAGGGGACAAGGGTCTAGGGAACTACTAAAGGGGCGGTGAATACCGCACACTGTGGCTGGGCTAATATATGCCTTTGGGCAGATAGCCCAGTACCAACCTATGAACCTATATATATATATATATATATATATATATATATATATATGGATTTTCAGTTAGCGCTTCTGGTGTTGCATTTGAGGTAAGTATGTGTGTATAAGTGTGTTTGTAAGGGACTTTAGTGTTTATAAGTGTGTGTTGTAATTGTGGTGTGTGTGTGTGTGTGTGTGTGTGGGACTGTAATGTGTGGGTGTGAGTTTGCCTTGTGAATATGTTTGTGCTATCTCGGAGTTAGAATAATAAAGTGGGTGCACCCCTGCTTATCTTTAGTGTAGGGTGGTTTGCTTGGTTATGGGGGGAGGGTGTGTGTATGTTTGTGTGTGTGCTGTATGTATGTATTAGTTTCGTGATTTTGAATTTTGCGCTTTCAACATTTCGGTAATGTGGGGTTTCGGGCTTTTCTTATCGGTATTTTGGCCGTCGGGATTCTGTGCGTTCAGGATTTCGTAGGGGACCCATATATGTATATATATATATATATATATATATATATATATATATATATATATATATATATAAATATATATATATATATATATATATATACACACATGCATATACGTGTGTGTATGTATATATATATATATATATATATATATATATATATATATATATATATATAAACCAAAAGTGAAGCAAAAATGTTGTCCAGTGTCACCGAACACGACCATTCAGCAGATCAGCAGTTCACCAGAAATATTTATTTAATGAATATCCAAAGTAGTTTAAGCGCTTTCATCAGGAATAAATCAAGGACTTCATCAGAAACAATGAACCAAGTTGTTCAAGCATTTATGATTTTTGGACCATTTTTTGTTTGGATGAGAAGATCAACAAAAGGTTGGGGGAAAAACCTCTTGTGGTTTACAAAAAGGGCACCTCCTTGAAAGGCCTGGTGGAGAGGAAAAAGTTAAAGGCAGGCCTAGGTGGAACTTTTAATTGTGGGAGGTGTGGACAACGCCCCTATATATTGGGCACTGATTCCATTAGAGTCAGGAACTATGGTAAAATTACTATTAATGCCGCGATGGTACGGCGGTAGCGTTGTTACCTCACAGCAAGAGGTTCTCCCATTCAATTTTTGGCATGGCTTGGGAGTGCGTTCTGTGTGGAGTCTGCATGTCCTCCCCGCGGTTGGGTAGCGTTCAAAAGACATGCATGTGTAAATGGGCGTGCCTTCATTGAAGGTTAGGCGTCGATCTGGCACCTCGGCATTTCGTAAAATTCTACAATTATTAGTGGACCGGAGTTCCACTGTGGCCATCCCTTACCAGGAAAAAGCCGAAAGACAAGAGAGAGAGGAAGTGTTACTTTTACACCAAGGGAGTGGTATATCTTGCAACCTGTACGGTATGTGAGGGGTACTATGTGGGGAAGACAATCAGAGCCCTCAGACAATGAATATATCAACACAACTATGATATACTAAAAAATAAAGAAACCAATGCTTTATTTAAGCATATAAAGGTACACCCGACACATTATTTTACATTTTTTGTACTTGAACAAGTAGACCTGGGTCCATGAGGGGGGCCCAATGATGACTTCCTTGAATATTTAGAGCTCAAGTGGCAGATTAAATTAAATGCATGTCAACCACCTGGGCTCAATGATAAGTTATCCATTAGTTCTGTATTAAAACCATAATCAGCTTTTTTATGTGATTTTATTCAAGATCTGTGTTTTAAATCATACTTCAGTACATAATACATTAATGTCTATGTGGTTACTAGGTGGCAATTGGTATGTTGTAGTGGACAGTTACTGTGATTATGTGTTACTGTCTTTTTAAACTGCTTAATTATTTTACAGGAAATTATTTTTGCTTTGTCAACCAATGGCTGTAAGGGTTAGGGTATTTAAATATGGCATTTTTTGTATGTTCTTGTTCTGATGAAGTCTTGTGATTTTGACGAAAGCGCCAAACTTTTTTCAATAAATTTTCTGGATTTAGTGCTGCAGTGTTCCACTAATAATTGTAGATGTGGATACTCTACAAAAGGGCCTTACAGAAACAGACACTTGGTGCCAGAGCCATGGGCTCAAGCTCAATGCCAAGAAATGTATAGTTATCCCCTTTGGGAAAAAACATGTATCCGTGAATTACCATATAGGTGGCAGTACATTAAACACCGAAAGTTTGATAAGAGACTTAGGGACACAGGTGGACAGTGGTCTCACCTTCAATAACCACATCGCCACAACAGTCAAGAAATCCTTCTATGTGGCACACCTCATCACTAAGGGCTTTTCATCCAGAAAAAAGTGGTCATTGTTCCACTGTACTCATCCCTCATTATACCCATTATAGAATACAGTGCCCCATTTGGTATGTACCTCTCAAGACATCTGCAACAACTGGAAAGGCCACAGAAATACCTCACTAAAAGAATCACAGGCCTAAAGCAGATGCCCTATGCTGACCGCCTTAAAAAACTCCAGCTATACTCTGTCGCATATCGTCTACTCAGAGGCGATCTTTGCTTAACATACAAGGCCATGTCAAACCCAGAGCTGTTGGACATGCTACACTTAAAGAAATCCCAATCCCTCAGAGCCACACGCTCCAGGGATCTAAACCTTGTCATCACAATAAACAAAACATGCTGGAGGGATAGGTTCCTGACCCAGAGACTCCCCAGACTTTGGAATAGATTGTCCATACATGTCAAGCAGAGTGCCTCTTTGGTCCTCTTCAAAAGGAACCTTGACAAGTGGATGGGAGAAAGGAAATTCACCCCGGGGATCACGTCAGTCGCCCTGCTAGACAGGGGTCCAGGGAAGTAAATAGTGTGGGAAGAAATAGCCAGGGAATTGTTATGGCTAGGCTTGTATAGGCCCTAGGGCTGATAGCCTAGTATCAACCTATGACCTATATATATATATATATATATATATATATATATATATATATATATATATATATATATATATATATACATATACATATATATATATATATATATATATATATATATATATATATATATATATATATATATATATATACATACATATATATATATATATATATATATATATATATTTTATATATATATATATATATATATATATATATGTGTATTTTATATATATATATATATATATATATATATGTGTATTATATATATATATATATATATATATATATATATATATATATATATATATATATATATATATATTTATTTATATGTGTATTATATATATATATATATATATATATATTTATTTATATATGTATATATATATATATATATATATATATATATATATATATATATATATATATATATATATATATATATATATATATATATATATATATATATATATATATATATATATATGTATTATATATATATATATATACATATATATATATATATATATATATATATATATATATATATATATGTATTTTATATATATATATATATATATATATATATATATATATATATATATATATATATATATATATATATATATATATATATATATATATATATATATATATATATATATTACATATACATATATATAAAATATTATATATATAGATATATATGTATTTGTATATAGATATATATATATATATATATATATATAAAAAATTAGCAGGGGATGTGTAGGTATACGAGGGGGTCAAAAACATTCTAAAAGTTGCATGCTCTGAGGGTATTCCTTAGAACATTCATTGGTGGAGTCGACATTTGGAAGTTTGGATAATTTTAAGTACAATCTCACACACTCACACACACACACACACACACACACACACACACACACACACACACACACACACCTACCTGAAATGATGCGCCATTCGTACTCTGTTGTATAACACAGTGTTAATTATTCAATCACTGTATGTATTCTTTGTATGAAGCACTTTAAATATACTGACTACAATGTCACATAAGAGAATTGGCAAATCCCCTAAAAAGATATAATCTCTTCCAGCGTGCTATATTATCCATTTGGCAGCCTTTTAGGCATGAAAGTCCAATACAACATTTAACAAAGGGAGATTACCCATTTCAATACAAGGAACATTTCTGCCTTATGCTGTAATTGGTCATTATCATTAGTGCAATATTCGCAAATAACCCTATGTAAATTCTATCAGCAGGATGGGGTAGTCCAACATCAGTTCCAAAAAATGCATTCTAACATTATCCTTACGTTGCCTAAATAGACATACTATCTCTCTCTCACTATCTGTATATAAACATATATATACATATATATATATATATTTATTTATATATATATAAACACACACACACACACACACACACACACACACACACACACACACACACACACACACACACACACACACACACACACACAGTTTCAAAATTCCTGCTATGATCATAATAGAAGACTTCATAAAAAGTACCTTCAGATTACATCCTTCAGTACAGTTTGCTGCGGTACTACTCTCACAGATATGACAGGGTTCCCACTAGTTGTGGACTAGCCTGCTATGTATGGAGAATAACTCCTTCCAAGCATGTACTCATTATCAGTCCCAAAAATGTATTACTTTAAACTTTTTAGCATTAAATAGTTGTTACTAGCTCTTGCCCTGTTCAAGTAACCTGCAGACAGAGCAATTTTGTTTATACATCTGCAGTGATTGCACTTTAAGTACGCCACAATCTAAACCTGCTAAGTAACTCTTTATTTCCCTTTTAGTGTTAAAAGTACTAGACAGGTTTTGGTTAAAGACAATGAAAAAAAAAACTAAAATGATACAGAAATCCTTACTTGCAAACAAAATTGTTTCAAAATGAATAACATCTTCCAAAGAAAATGGCCTAAAAATCAAAAGGTGTATTTCACTTACTGAACACAGCTTTGCTTTATGGATTTCAGTGCTTCACAATACCAACTTTCTGCAGGAACCAATAAAAACAAAATGCAAATTAATAGAAATTTGCTACTCACATGGCAAATAAATGGAGAAACATTTTACTTGGTAATTACTGCTGTATATTTTGGCAGCCAGGCCTTCTGCAAGAAATAGAATCGCAAACTTGTTTCTAATAGCTAACATGCCCCTCACTCCCACCTGCATTTGATAACCTTTTCAGCTTCAGCTTTGGTCTTAAAGGGACCTTATCATGTAAGTTAGTACGCATTTGCAGTTCTCTGCCAGCATGATTTTTTTGTAGAAAATAACTCATGATCTCATGTCAACTCATCCCATGTAATCACTCAACATTTGTATATAACTTTTCTCCCCACAATTTCAATTATAATCTTAAAGATAGGATTCTTTATAATTAATTTTGTGACGCTTAGATATTTATTAATTCACCATCAGCTTTCTAGTAAGTCTCACCTACACACAGCTATAATAGTCAGTATGAAGTGATACATGAAGGAAAGAAAATGATCTAGTTAAGGAATGACTTAAAGAGGGCTTGAGGGGAAAACAGCAAATAGTTATGATTAGGAATTTCAGTCTGCTACGGGCAGAGAGGAGTATCCCTATAATCAGCATAGGTAGAGAGTGACTTGAAATATTAGAAGGAGGCAGGTAGTGAGGGGCATGTGCTGATTGCCTCTTCTGAATACACTCAGAGATATGCAAAGAAGTATGATCTCCTTGATGGAGACCAGAAAGACCACCATTCATTCCTGTGGGAAGGAGTAGAGTTGCATTCAGGGAATGCTCCTTCGTGAAGTGAGGCAACATCCTCCATGGGCAGCCTATTGTATGCCCCCATCCCAGTGGCTAGTTGAGGATAGTGCGACGTTAATGCTAGGGACAAAACTGAAAACTCTTTGAACCATCCATAATAGCTGTATTGATGGCAACGCTTCTCGGTCAGCTTTTGCCCAGCAAATGGAAAGAATGGGTTGATTGTCTAAGGGAGGACCCAATAGCCAACAGGCAGCAGGGGCAAAAAAAAAATATTAGAGCAGGAACATTTTAAACAAAAAAGCTATTTGAGGGAAAATTCTCAGTCTCTTTTTCTGTCGAAGGAATGGAGTAAGACATCAAAAGGTCATGGATCCATTGACTAACCATAACCATACGATAGTATGGCTTATCCAGGCCATGGAGATTAGGTCAAGAAGTGGAATTAACACAATGGTACAGAGATATAGGTGAGTAAAGTGTAGTGGAAAATGGGGACTCATAACAGGAGATATGAGTGGGAGGCAGGACTCTAACAGAGTAGCCAGAACTAGTATGGTTAGTAAGGGTATCTAAGTCAAAAAGAAGAATAATACGTGGTTGACTCGCCAGAGAGGTGACGACAATTATAAGAGAAAAGAACAGGAGACAGAACATCATAAAGAACAAGGGAGAAGAGCATTGGGAAGAAATTTGGAGGCTAGAAACAGTAGAACAAAATGAACTGGGAAAGTCAAGGTTGGTAGGAAGCATTAGAAGAGAACATCCATGTTTAGGTAACCAAATAACTAGAAGCAGGTATGGAAGAAGACTGGGAAACTAGTTTGGGAGGGGTAAAATCCCAAGAAGGGAAGACATCCCTGATCAGTATCAGCAAGAAACTACGTTCCCTCATAAAATCATCGAAAGCTAGCTTCGAAAGAAAAATTGCCATGGACTCCAAAGATAACCACAACACATTCTTTAGCTATGTCAAGAATCTAAGTGGCAATTCTCAGATCTGCTTGGAGTTAGTGCAGAATGGCACAAAATACTCTAAACCGACTGATATAGCCAACATCCTGGCAGACAGGTTCAGTGCAAACTTCACTCCCCTCTCACCCCCAAAAGGGCCCATAACTATACCAGAAGAATGTAGTGCCCCTGAAATCACAGACACTCAGGTTAAAACAGCCCTGTCCAAAGTCAAAAAAATACAGCATCAATGGGACAGGATGGTGTCCCAGGCTGCGTCTTACACGAGCTCAAAGATGAACTAACCCCTCACCTAAACACATTGTTTAAACTCAGCCTCTCCACAGGCTATGTGCCCACAGAGTGGTGCACAGCAACGGTTATTCCACTCCACAAAGGTGGAGCCACAACGGACCCCAGGAACTATCACCCTATAAGCCTGACTAGCTTGGTCTGCAAAGCTATGGAGCGCATCATCATGGATCTCATTAACAGAGACACTGGAAACCTCCAAACACTGGACCCTACCCAGTTTGGCTTTGTTAAGGGCAGATCATGCCTCCTAAACCTGGTTGACTTCTTTGAGACAGTTACCAAGGCTATAGATGAGGGAAAGGTGGTCCACACAGCCTACCAAGACCTTGCAAAGGCCTTCAACACCATTCCTCACTCAGGTATTATAGACAAGCTCACCAGCCTGAACATACACTCCTACATCACGAGATGGATTGCCAACTGGCTCACAGACAGAACCCACATGGTAAGAGTTACGGGAGCTAGGTCTGACTCTAAACTGGTTACAAGTGGCATTCCACAGGGCTCAGTCCTACGACCCCTCCTGTTTGGCATATACTTCTCAGAGGTACAGGCAAGCACAGGAGGACTATGGCTGACCAAGTTCGCAGACGACTGCAAACTAGGGGCTATAATTGACTCTCCGGCTGACACAGACATCCTCCAAAAGGGTCTCACTGAGACAGATACCTGGTGTCAAAACCATGGCCTCAAGCTAAATGCCAAAAAGTGCATAGTCATCCCCTTTGGAAAAAACAAAGTACCCCCAAACTACCACATAGGTGGTAGCCCCCTAAATACAGAAGACGTAATAAGGGATCTGGGGACCCAAGTAGATAGTAACCTCTCCTTTGATAATCACATTGCCAAAGTGGTTAGAAAATCCTTCTATGTGGCCCACCTAATCATAAAAGGGTTTGCATCCAGATCAAAAGAGGTCATTGGGCCCCTCTATGCATCACTCATCAGACCTATCATAGAGTACAATGCCCCATTTGGGATGTATCTTACAAGACACCTGCAACAACTGGAAAGACCACAGAAGTACCTCACCAAGAGGATCACTGGCCTCAAGCAGATGCCCTATGCAACTCGACTGAAGAAACTCCAGCTGTACTCGATTACATACCACCTACTCAGAGGTGATCTCTGCCTGACATACAAGGCCATGTCCAACCCAGAATTGATGGACATGCTC
The DNA here is from genome assembly GCF_019279795.1 of Protopterus annectens. Classification (NCBI taxonomy): domain Eukaryota; kingdom Metazoa; phylum Chordata; order Ceratodontiformes; family Protopteridae; genus Protopterus; species Protopterus annectens. Next base: position 394,331,016 of record NC_056749.1, read on the forward strand.
CACCTAAAGAAAACCATATCCTCTCAAGCCACATGCTCCAGGGATCTAAACCTCACCACAACAATAAATAGGACATGCTGGAGGGATAGATTCCTGTCCCAAAGACTTCCCATGCTCGGAAACAAGATTCCAATCTACATTAGGCAGAGCTCCTTGCTAACCCTCTTCAAGAGAAACCTTGACGAGTGGATGGGAAACAGAAAGTTTACCCCAGGGATCACTTCAATGGATCTGCTGGACAGAGGCACAGGGAACTAATCTAAGGGGGTGGCAAAAGCCAACACATTCTGGCTAGGCTTATAAATGCCTTTGGGCAGATAGCCTAGTACCTACCTATGAACCTATGAACCTATAAATGTATAGGATACTAAAGAAGGAGAACTATCGAAATAAATATTTCACTTCAGTGTTCACCACAGAAATAGTAGGAGAATGTATTAGGCTGGAAGGGCATGACAAGAATAGGGGCAGTTTGGGCAGCTAAAGTGATTACAACAAAAGTGGTAGCAAGGACACTGAGATGAATGAATGGGAAAAGGTACAGAGACCAGAGAAGATCTCCACAGGGATCATTCACAGTGATGCTGTGGTTTAAGAGAACCTCAGACACGAACATCTTACTTGGAGGGGACCTAGATGCTATTAATTTGCTTAGAAGTTGCACAGCATAAAATGATTTCCTTTGTACTATAGACACATTATGTTCAAAGGCTAGGTTACCATCCACATGCTTTCCAAATCCCTGACTACTGAGTCTGCTCTTATGGGTCTGTTACCAATGTGGTAATTTTGAGAGTAGCCATCTTCCCAAAGGATACTATTATGCATTTCTTTGTCTTGTGTTTTAGACCATGGAATTGGCAACGATTATTAGTGTGTACCAGGCTTTCTTGAAGGGTATTTGTGTATTTTGGGCAATCCATGACTGCACTTAGTTTGCAATCAACAGCAAACTTGGCCAGCCAGTGGATTTTAATATTGGACTTGACTTCAGACAACTAGATGCAAAAAAGGACCAATCACAAGCACAGAGCCCAGAGATATTCCACTAGTGACTGGTTTCTTTGTAGTGGTGGATTCCCCTATCCTAACTTTTTGGGTCTTATGTGTAAGCCAGATGGCTTTCCTGTGGATGGCATAGGAGTTTATACCTAATTTTGTGAGTTGATCTACAATGCTTGAGTGAGGTATTGTGATGAATGCTTTGGCCAATTCAAGGTAGGCAGTATGCACTGTCTTGCTCTCGACTATTGTTTTTGTGATCTTTACAAAGAAATCCACCAGGTTGATTGGACATGAGCTCTCCTTAATAAAAGTGAACTGATGAAAGCTCCTCAAAAAGGCAGGTCTTTTTCCACTCTTGCACTAAGCTTCATCGAAACTTGCATAATGAACACAGCTCATGGTCAAACACATTTTCTTTCCGTGTAACAGAACTAGGATTTACACAAACTGGGACAAGACTGTGAAGTGCTCATGCTATGATTATAGTATAGGCTGTAATAAATATATCTGCATCCACTACACTTGATCCCTCAAGGAGTAGGTCAAATAAAGGGAAGATAGTCACCCAATTTACTGTCCTTAAATTACAACAGAGGACAAGCTGCATAGCTGAAGGCCAATAAAATATCAAGGTCAGGTCTGAAATATACCAGGTACTGGGCTGTACAGAAAACAGGTTCCACCACTAAATCTCTGGTTTCAAGACTAGGATAGAATATTGAGTTTAGTGAGTGCCCAGATTTATGGGTAGCACTAGAAACAATCTTAGTGAAATTAGAAGCCAGTAAAAGACTAAGAAACTCCATGGTAAAAGAACCCATATGTGAAAGTCTGCCAGAACTTAGCACTTGGGAGAAACATGACTTTGGTCAAAGAAGAAATCAGAAAACTCCTGCAAAAATGGCTTAATGTTGCCTGCTGGATGATAAACAAGGAGGAAAGTTCAGTTTTCCCCATTCCCAAGACATACTCAATGGTGCTGAATATTTCAGCATCAGCCTGGACCAGTTCCAACACAGGAGAAAAATCAGATAGCACCCTGCACATCCAATTGTCTTTACCTGATACAAGGAATGATCTGGAATCAGGAGGACAGAAGCTTCAGGATTTGGACAAAATGTATTATTAAGTCAGGCCTCTCAGGATAATAGTCAGATCATACTCACAAAGTAAATCTAGGACAAAGTCAGGTTTGTCGTAATTTAATCTCACATTACAAAGAATAGCACTAAGCAGGGTACTAGGAGCCATGTCCTGCTTACCAGCCAGATATATTTATTTAACTCCAGAGGTACTGCCACAAGATACAGTTATTTAAGGGAATTGGTATACCAATCAACATTGAACTTCTTTTAATGAACTCAAAAGCATCATGTGGTATAATAGCTCAGTTTTATCTTCATCATTAAAATACCAGCTATTTCGCCAGCTGATTGCAGTTTTTGCAGTAATGGTGATGTAGCTGACTTAACAAAAAAAATAAAAATAAAATAAAAAATAAGGTCACTTGCAAACAAATTTGCCTTGTACTCTTTTCCCCATTTCTGAAACTTTGTATCTATGCATTTTTTCTCTTGTCAGTCTATCTGTCTCTCTCTCTGTTTATGCCAAAAGATCCACAAATAAATAGTACTGAACATAAAGGCAGTCTACCTTACTCTGTTTCCTATATTAGATCTAAGATCTGCATTCTTAATTTTCAGTATCATGAGTGCTCTTTGCTAGAGGTACAACAACAGATCCAGTAAGGGTTCTGGAGATATATATATATATATATATATATATATATATATATATATATATATATATATATATATATATACACATATTGGTTTCTTTGCAAAGATTTGTTAACTAGGAAAACCCACTGAGCACAAATGTCCCTTTTTAGGGGAGACCAGGAGTACAGTCTAGTTAAGTGACTTGCACAGTCACACAGCAGACAAATAGAGGGAGGAGCAATCAAATACTGGACTCTTTTGTTACAGGAAGCAGCTCCTTAACCATTCAGAACCTTTCTAACCTGCACTAGCTATCAGACTGTAAACACTTTCAGCTACCTAAACTGAGTATGAGATTCAGCTCTCTGCTCTGTATTGAAGGAATTTCTTCCTCTGATGATGTTACACTAATTAGTCTGAATGAGCTTTGGGCATATATTTGAATGTACTGCACCAACACTTGCACAAAGATCTTAAAATCTGCACTATGGAGGGATGGTAGCCTACATAATGATTTCTTTAAGAAGGGATTGTTTGTTTGGTTTCAAATACATCACAACTGCAGTATGACACCAGTCTGCTGAGGTGTTGCCACACATCTTCTTACACATGTATGTGTAGACCTCAGCTGCAAGCCAGCCCATTTAATACGATATCTACTTGCTATGTGACTCGTTGTCGCCTCACAGTTAGATGTTGTCTTGTTCAATTCTCAGCTAGAGCGTCTTCTGTGTGGAGACATGCGTGAATGGGCATACCTTCGTTGAAGGTTGTGCGTCAGAGCTGGCAACTCGGCACGTAAAAATCTACTGCCAATCATTAGCGGACCGGAGTTCCGCTGTGGCGACCCCTAACCGGGAAAAGCCGAAAGACACAACAACTTGCTATGTGACTCTTGATTTTCCCAACAAATAGTGGGGAAGATAACTGTGTCTATTCCTTCTAGGTAAGTCAGCTTAAGGGAACCCTAGGTAGATACTGACTCACCTTCCCTTTTCTTACATCTTCTGAAATTTGATAAGATTTAGTTAAGGTCTAAGCACATCAAGACTACCACATCCACCATATCATTTAGCTCCCATGTGTGCCATTAGCTTCCATGTTAGTATGCTTTATTTCAGTGGCAATGTGTGCCATTGCATTCCAAAGAAGCTTATAAACTAAGCTCAGGATATCTTTCAGAAAAATGACTTGCCATTTCAGTGCAGCTTTTCTAACTGTATTTTACTTGAATTTGTTGAATTAATATGACAAACCCTCCTTACTCTCATATTAATACTGAAAAGTCAGGCTTTCACACTATCATAAAGATGATTAAGTTTGTCTCAAAAATGACAATCCTGCTTCCATATTTGCTAAATGTGGACATGTCCTTTAATCTACTGCTATAGAAGGTTTAGAGGTGAGCATTCTTCCTGATTGATTTCACTAATCATTGGCAATATTTCTGGCCAACAATTTAGTGTCTAGCTGTATGACAACCACCAGACTAAGGCATTTAAACTTGAGAAGGTAGTCTGTAGATAGGATCATTCTGAAGTACTGGACAGCATGGTAAAAAAAAACAGGATGGAAGGGAATATTGAAATCCTAGAAACAATACATCCGTAAAGTTGATCAAAATAATTGTTTAATCCTGGTATTTATGCATACAATGTGAAAATAATGAGTGTAGAATAAGGCTTATTTAGTTTCTGTAGTGTGACTTCCTAGTATAAACTCCATATCTTCAAGCATTATTCTCAGTAAATTTGCTTGCACAGTGTTTCAGCTTGTTCAGGGAATTTATATCAGCTGAGTTTACCACACAGTTGAAATCTACCCCCACAATTACGAATCCTTCTGTCCAGTTACAAAAGCGCAAAGTTAGGGGGCATACTGCAAAGGAAACAGAGCAAGGTAGGCACCTAGGAAGGCCAGTGTAACAAACTTCTTCCTGGGCAGTCACAGCATCCCTTCAAACAGCCAACACAATCTTGCAAGGTGTTTAGAATTTCAAGGTTTTCTGAGTGATGATATTATCTTATAGTCTGGCCTTCAAGTGCTCCAGAGGGATTTGGTACATCGCTTCAAAAAATAAAAACGTTAGTCTTTTGTTTCATAAATTCTGTGAAACCTGTTTTTCATCACTGGGGTTTTAAACCTGGTTATAGCAATAGAAACTATTATCACAGATAATATCCAGGATGATTGTCTCAAATGGACAAGTGATAAAAGATTAAAGTTGTACAAAAGGCCGTATGCTTCTGCTTCCCACAGCTAAGGGCTGTGGTTCCATGGGTAGGTGTGTGACTTATGGCTATGAAGAGCTATAAAGGAGATGAGCAAGTAATCCAAATATAACAGTCTAGTCATATCTGCCCTAAACAACGAAAACAAAGATACAGTATATGGAACCACACACACACACACACGCACACACACACACACACACACACACACACACACTAGTTATAGACAGGCCAGGTAGAGTCCTAAATAAATCCATCTTGGTTAAAATGGAAAGGTAAGCATGACATGGGCAAGTCCATGCCAGAAGGAGGAATCACCCCCCCCCCCCAAAAAAAAAAAAAAAAAAAAAAAAAACTAACTAGGTGGAGTTACCTGTCTGAAAATTGCAATGTCTTGAGTTGGACTAAAGTAATCCAATCTGAGAAATTGTTTAATACCTATCTGGTACTGGTATTGCTTCAGTAAGTAGGATGTTTACTTCCAAACTCCTCTTTACAGTGCCAGCTGCCATGCTTTTCATCTGAGTAAGAGCATGTATTATTTTACCTTTCATTGACATACAGTTTCTGAGCAAAAATCAGTCCACGTCCTAAACCACAAATGTGGCAGCTATCTAATAGATTGTTTCATGACTACCAGCTACACTGATGATAGTCTACAGACTCAGGATAGCTGGTATTGCCCAATCATGCCTGACACCCTAAACCATACCTCTCAACTTCTTAGTACAAGAAATCTGGACAGAGCCTAAAATAATGGGAGGACAAAGGCCCAAAAATAGGGACATATTTTATATGTAAGTTGCTAGAATAACAAGATTTGTGTTAGCATGCATTTTCTGAAGGATGTGAAATCTGAAACACAAATGTATGTTATCATTTAGTGACTTCAGTCCTCAGTGATTTGCGAGAACACAACAAATTGTATGAGGAACATTCCAAAAATATAAGGCAGCCATTTGGAAATTCTGCAAAAACCTGAAGAGTTGAGAGATATCTTCACCTCCCTAATGCAGCTGGGAATTATTGCCCTTCCATCCCTCCACTAATAATGTGAATACAGCAACATAAGACCAAAAGATATGATCTTGCAATGTCATTTATTGTCTGTAAAGGTTGCTATACAATAACTAAACACGCAGTGCTGTGGAAGAGCTAACATGAGAGGGGATGAAGACCAAGTGGGTGTAGACATTTCTCTCTCTACAGGTAAGTCGCTCCAAATATGGTACCTGTTAACTTAACATCACTACCCCTCCCAACACATAGTCAAATCTTTTAAGTACAAATGAATGATGTAATAAACATCCCCTTGGTTGCCATGTATAATTATGTTGTGATAGTAATACTACCCCCCCAAACTCTGTGGGGTTCTTATTGCTGTAATTCTCTGAGATCAACTGTAAAGAGCCCCCCCTTAAATATTCAACACCATCTTTTATCTTTTGGCTACAACATTTACAAAGCAGATATTATCTGCCAGTCCTACATTGACAGAATGACATTTCTGACACTAAACAAGATGCATCTATATCCTTATTACATTTTTATAACAAATTGCAATGTACATTTCATCATGCCAATGACTGAAAATGGTCACGTCCAGAAGTGCACATTCCTACTGTATGAATCGCTAAGATATATAAATTCATGCATTCATAATGTGTCCTTAAACCTGCAATGAAACAAAGGTTCTCCTTTCAGCCCATGCATGTTTTATTATTCAAGTTAATAACTTCTCACCTACATCGATATCTGAATAATATAACTGCAGAAATATAGTCATAAAATATTATGACAGGGCAAGACATTGTGAAACAGTGAAGTGTTTTAAGCACTAAGTAACAGAAAATAAAAGACAGGACCTTAATTCACACATTTTTATTGTTTAATAAAGATCTTTTCCTGATTAAATGCACTAAACCCCCATCCATACAACACTATGATATCCTTCAAGTCCTCTTTCATCATGGTGATGCAGCTATATCTGTGAAATGACCTCCTATCTTCCTCAGCATCTTGGGGGTGAAACTTTGGTAACAGAAATGAAGCACTGACGCTTATGTTCAAGGTTTGAGGCAGCACTGTATCCAATTTGCATTGATGGATACCCTGGGCACACAATTCTTTCTGTACCTTCTCAGGATCTGGATAATCATATGGTCCATGCCATAGCATAATTTCTACATTAAAAAGATTAACAAATTACGCTCTAAACCTGCTGCTTCTTTATGGACAAACGAAAGCAGCAAAATGCCTTCCTCTTGCCTTTCAACATTTCTGATTATTCAATGTTTTTTTATATGTATATGTTTACTACTGGGGCAGCTGCCTATGCAGCTTTCAGCATTTCTTTCCTCTAACTGAAATAATGAAAATGGTAATAAATGACCAGGGTCCATCAGAGAGAAAAAAATCACTATGTGGCTACTGACACGAGAGAGAGAGAGAGAGAGAGAGAGAGAGAAGTGCAGCTGGGTTTGGACCAGGGCATTATTTAGAAACTCAGAAATGCAGTTTTCTAAAAACTGCTTTATATCTCACCTGTGTCTGGCTTATGTGCTACCACCTACAGAAAAAAGTGAAGGGGCATGAAATGGTTTACTACCTTTAAAAGACAGTGAATCACTGAGGGATGTAAAACAGACAACAAGGTATCTCTCAACTTCTTTGCTTAAGAGTTCTGGGCAAATCCAAACTTCAGTGGTGAGGACAAAGGATCAAAATTAGGGACAGTTTTCATATACTTCTCTAATTCTTTAAAAAAAATGAATAGAACAAACAGTTTTGAATCAGCATGCATTTTCTGCACAATAAGAAATATGAAAGCATAATGTCTGGCCATTTTTGATTGACAGTAATTCGAAGTGATAAATTAGAAAAATTATAAATTTTTTGAGGAACAGGGAAAAAATAGGCCCGTTATGCTAAAACCCAGTAGAGCTGAGAAAAACAGCCAGAATAAATGAAGTGCTCCTATGGCAAAAGGTAAAACACATTTGAAAAGCTGTTAGATATGTCAGTCTGCTCTACTTCCTACTTAAGTGTGGCAGAATGAATGTCTAATAGCTTCTAAACGATAGTTTACTTTTTGCCCTTGCCCTTTTCCAGCCAGCAGTTTCTGCTTTCTGTCCCCCTAGCATGACAACAATTTTAACAGCACTTACTTTTGTCCTTAATAAAGTTTTGTTAAGTACCTCTTAGCACTTATAAAATTGTGTTTTGTCCTACGAAAGTGCTTAATAAGTTTATATTTCCCAAATTTTGGAGCATAATCATGCAGTTCTTTGTACTACATCTGTGTTGTATATATAAATAAATAAGCTACTTCTGCATGCAACCCACTAATCTGATGTTTATTATATATAGTTTTGCAATTCCTCAAGGGGACTCTACTAAGAATGTTAATTCTCAGCTGGGATCTTTCCAGCTGAGCAACCAATCAGTTAACAAATAAACAAATAAATTGTCATGACTTTTGAAGCTAACTTCTCATGATAATATCTATTTATTATATTAAAAGAGAGATTTGTGCCTTATATTAAAATGCAAATTGGTCCAGGGACAATGCATGCAAAACAAGCACTTATCTATTAATTCTTTATTTTATTTATCTCCTGATTCATAGTATCATTTGACAAGGCCAGATTATTGTGTTGTTTCTACAGTTGTTGTTGTATCTTTCGTGTTGTTTCTACAGTGTGTCTACAAATGCACAAAGCCTTCCATAAAGATTCCTGCTGTCTTATTTATGCACTTTGTTATACAGCTGATATAGCTGCCTTTACTGTGGTGCCATATTTGGTCAGCACAGCAGAATCTCTCAATAATAAACTGTTGCTTCCGTAGTGGTACAGAAACTGAAATAAACAGTCAGACTGGAATACTGCTCATGAAAAAGACTTTTACTTTTCAACATACAAGTCCTTTCTGAACACTGTAAAACAAAAACTAAATAATGGGCATTTAGTCTCTGTTTTGTTTATCAACCTCTCCAAACCCTTCAACACTGTGTCCTATCATCTTTTAATATATAGGCTGAGGCCTAAACATAATGTCATAATCCTGGTTTTGTAAGCCATCTCACTGACAGAGCTCAATATGAAAAGTGACAGGCTATTCCGCCTAGATCTCTTCCTGTACAAACAGGCATTATACAGCGCTCCATATTAGGAACCCCATTGCTTAATGCATTTATCAACAATATGTAAGCAACATCTAAACAGGCTGACAACTCAGCCTTAGTCTGCTCAGTCCAGAGATACTCACATCTGCAATCTCTAATGCACAAAGGTTTCTTATCTATAGCAGCCTGACAGTGACAATACCTATTACTTCTATCCCCCCCAAAAAAACTAAACTGATTCCGTTTACCTCAGATAAGAGTCATCACGATCACTATGAATGTATGTATGTTCCAGGAATGATACCAACAATGAGAAAGAAGAGCATATAAAATGCCCGAGGTGAGGGTCATCATTGATGAAAATATAAAATTTGACCGCCATGTCCAATACGGTCTATAAAAAGCCAATCATACTCATGGCCTACTTTTTATAAGGCTAAACCTTGCCACATAAACCATAACAGAATAGTCACAACAACCTCTCTTCTATTACTCACTCTTTTATATTCTTCGTCAATTCCTTACAAGCCAACAGTTAGTCCAAGTTAGAACAACGTTAGAACAACATTTTACTGGGAGGCAGTGTTATTCATTAGAGGTTCGAGACTGTGAGGCCTGTTGCTTGATTCTTTTCTCCTCCATTTGCCTGCCTGTGTGACTCTGAGCAGTTACTTATCCAAGGAGTGCTACTATGTCGCCTGTAAAAATGGGACACTTTGTTCAGTGGACTTACCTGGTTAACAAATGTCTAAAATAAAGTAATAAAAATAAAACAAAAAAATCGCTAACTTTTGAATACATGCTTCAGAAATTTTATAACAGCTCATCTCTGTTAACAGAACTACATGGATTAAAAAGCACCTCAATATGCTGCCCCTCACCACCTTTCCTTTATCACTGAACCTATCCAGTGCTACATTTCCTCCATCTTTTTGCTGTTACAGAATACAGAAGCACTTCTCTGCAGTGCAGCCCACCACCTTAGTAATATACATCCCCCAAGGCTCACCCTTACAAATAAGCAATCCATGTTATGGAATACCAGTGTTTCATGATGCTCTCAACAGTATGAGCACATAAAAATAGTGCTTCACTGAGCAACAAGTTTCCTTCTCTCCAGTGTTCCATACAGTTTATTCATTCCTCCAAGAGATGAAAGCTGAACAATGAACAGTGAAGTCAACTTCCATCTGAGGCCAAGTGATTTTGTAACTTTAAGGTCTTAACTGCAGCATGCATGCCTATAACTGCACAAGGATTTGGCATGTAGTAGGAGTCAGCATGGAAATGTCAGTCACTTTCTTGGGCGATATAATTCCTCAAGACTTTCCTACCCCTTAATGCCTGTGTTCCTTTTGGATCTCTGATCTCCATAGAGGCATCTGCAATCAGAACAAGCTTCCAAACATACACTTCAATTTTCCCCAGGACAGATGAGTTGGAAAAGTGACATCATTCCTCCCTTCCCTCTAACAGCATCTTCAACAGGTGCCTGAGTCACTATTTGAATTTGGGTCTCCTGAATCGTGGGGTTTTACCCTTTATACCAATGGAGTTGGCTAAAAGTAGCTCACTATTGAGGTATTCAAGATGCGAGACTCATGCTTTTGGCATTCACTCATGAAGTCCATAGCTGGGTATCCTGTTCCCATACTACATCTATTTCTCTGTCTATTCCTTCTGTCTACACTTTACTCTTGGCTTTCATTTTTGAATTTCGGTACCTTTCTAAAGTAGACTTCTAGTTAAAATATCAACTTTAACCTTTACTTTCCATTCACAGTGTAATATATACAGGTCTACTATGAATAATCGTGACTCACTGAATTGGCATTTGATTATTCTAATCCAAAAATTTGGAGAAGACCCTATTCAAAAAACAGTCAGACTCTGATTACAAAATGTAGACCTCATATTAGATAACATATGTGTGTATATATATATATATATATATATATATATATATATATATATATATATATATATAGATAGATAGATATTCTACCTCACTATAAATTGACTCAGTACATCAACAAAATGCAGTAAATCTCAAATGATTGATGTGAAAAGATGGATGCTCCAAAACATAACCTTGGGACATGCTAATCAAATGTTTTTTGCATGGGAGAAGCACCCCGCTCCCATGCTTCCTCCCCCCTGCTACTGAAATATACTGAAATATATTGACTGTGAGATTGCACAATATCTGGGAAAGGGCATACTCACCAACTCTAGTATTAAACTGGTCATACCACTGCATACATACATACTGCATGGCCAATCTACATTACCACACCCACATACACACCCACATACACACCCACATACACACACACACACACACACACACACACACACACACACACACACACACACACACACATGCACATGTGAGTGTGTGTGTGTGAAAATGAAAGTGAGGAGAATGCAACGCTCATCCACTCAACCATCTCTAAATTTAGCTGCTTTGATGGATATTTTTATAATTTTGATTTTTTCAGACTCGCCATTCTGAGTATTGATAAACTGGCCAGTAACAAACTTTAAGGCTCCTTATATATGTGGAATATACTTTTGTTTCTAAGCCACATAATGAACAAATCCGATTTTCAATAAAGCTGCCTGTTAAAATATTTTTGATGTACCATAGATATCAACTATTTCTAGCCTGACAGTGTTTTTTATTGGTCATTGCCAGGGTGTTATGTTTTCCCTTTTTGTCTTTATGTTATAAACTCTTCAACTGTTAAGATATTATCAAAATACGACCTATCTTTTCCTGTGTACCAACTATCTTGTAAAGAAAGTAACCTAAAAAGGGTCAGCAAATGTCAGTTCTCCTGTTTCACTTCTCATTTTACTATATAATATAGACACGCCAGCTTAGATAATAATCTGCTAATTAATTTAGGCTGGTTTCCAAAACAACCTATTGTTAATATTCAGTATGCAGTCTCAGAGAGGTACCTAAATGTCTTCTATCGCCACAAGTGTAATTCCTGACAAAGTTTTAAATCTGTCACACACCATAAGCCCCCCTCTCTCCCACTGCATGCTATTCATTTTTTCTAGCTCTTTGTTGGAAAATCATAACATTAAACTTCAGTACAAAACAAGGTCAGTGGCCACTTTTGTACATGCAAATATTTTATCAGACTGTACGGCACCTAAAAACCTAACATTTATGTATCAAACCTAGTATACACAGGATAGCAATAAGACAGTTAAAACAAAACCATATAAATTACATTGAAAATAAGTAAAACAGTGCAGTGTTTCAGTGTTTTACTTCCAACACAGGCTTTAAACACACCCTTTCATTCAGATCTGAGAAGTGAGAACAATTAAAAGGATTCCAAATCTCACCTTGCTAGTTAAATTAATATACTGTAGTACATACAAAATCAGTAAATTATAAAGTTTACTGTACATTTGGATACTTCAGCACCTATTTAGCATTTTGTGGATCATAAATTTTATCATGACACCTAGATAAGGTACTTTCTATCACAGTCTACATAGCTTTTCACAAAGTCTGCCTTACAAGCTACTCAATGAATAAATTGTCATTTGCCTGGCATACACTTAAAGGCTGAACAATAGCTGTATAGTAATCTTCTTTATTTGTGTGTGTTTGTTGGGGGGGGGGGGGTGTCAGCACTTGCCAAAAATGGCTATTAGTCCTTTCTGAGATACTGTTCATATACAGTTCTTTTACATATAAAGTTATGCCTTAATCTTATTATTTTCCCTCAGTTCTTGACTACACAAAATACATTCTACTTGTTACAAAAAATCTGCTTAAACACTTTCATGTCTGTTGTGTACATGAAACAGAAGAATGATCCTTATGGTAGATACAAGGTTACACACACAAGTTTTATGGTATAATGTGTAAATTTATAAAGTTTACTAGAATGTTTGTGGTCCATGTCTAAGGAAAGTCAGGTAGATCAGCTCAGAGGATTAAGGCTATGAACTGCTAAGGAACTTTTTCCTATTATCCCTGGTTTGATTCACACTACGGGAGGTTGCCTGATATGTGACATTGAGCAAGTCATTTAAATAGATGGTGCTACTGGGTCAATTCTATAAAAAAACAATATTAACTAGAAGTAAAATAAAAAAAGTAGTAAAACATGTTCAAAACCTATGACAAAGAAGACATTAACGTCTAACTCAAAATCAGAAAAGATGCTAAAAAATTATACGTTTTTCTAAAACTGTAACATATCACTAACAAATATATGACAATTGTCTTGCTAATAAATTCATACAACAAGGCATTTTTAAAGTATACTTATAGCTAAAAACAGGAAATGTTTTATTGAATCTGAGACATCCTGGTGTTAGACATCCACTGCAAAACATGCCATCTGAAGCTGTATAACATTTTTTATAATACCAAACAACCTATTGTATAAGAGACAAATTCACTGCCGAATGAATCAGAACTAGTCAGAGCTTCATAACAACTTGAATAGAAGGTTCAATTACCAAGGAGCTGAAAAATTCTGTAATAGTATTATTACTGAAAATGATAGCTAGCATGGTGTCTTTTATCTAGACTATGCTTGTCAAAATGCTGAATTATTCTTTCAAAGATATAACACTGCAGACAGGATTTTGTACTTTGCAATGTTACAGAGTTCATGGAGGACATTTGTGGAAAATACAAAATAATATGATTTGAATAACTGTTTCATTACATCACATTGTCTAAAAACTGAAAATAGCACAATGCTACTAAGGGAGCATTGTTACTGCCTTGAGTGATGTGCTTAATTACATCTAAACCATCCAATACTAAGTGAGACTCTAGAATTAGAAATAGAAGAGTTTTTGCTTGAATATTCAGTATTCATTTACAGTTAACTGCAGTTTTTAATTTAAATGTGGAAAAATAAGGATTCTTTTAATACCTATTTTAATTCCAGTATATGGCTTGGGATAGCATTTTCATCTACAGTTCTTATATTGTGGTATAGACAGTATAATGACTGTATTCCCAGCTAACTGCCTTCTTCAGGGATATCAGTTCTGGACAAAACAAAGCAACAATATGTGTTGGCAATCTTCGTTATAAGATCCCTGCCCACTCTTAATAATGTGATAAATTTAACTCCAACCATGGCCCTGCCCATAATTCCAGCTGTACACCTTACCATATAAAATCCCTTTTTCCTAACACTATCACTATTCAGGCAAATGAAGTCTGAATATTGTATTTGGCTTTTGGTTAAGTGAACACAAAAGGAAACTTTTTTTGCTTTTGCTTTCATTTTTGGATCGGTTACACTTTTGCTGTTTTTGTTTTTTCAATAAGTATGTTTTTGATTTCCAGGCATCAGTCTCCTGTGTTTTGATGCTTGTGCATATTGACAGTGTCATATACACACATATATATATATATATATATATACACACACACACACACACACACACACACACACACACACACACACACACACACACACACACACTGTCCATCTACCTATTAATCTAATAATAGAAAAGATGCACATGTAAGCCTGTGGAAGTACTGGGGACACAGCCATACTAAAACTTAGTTTACCATTTTTGTTTTAAATTGCCATGCACATTAGTAAGTACAAAGTATAATCTGTTTTGTGCTGTCTTTTTTATATACTTCTGCTATGACTACCTGAAAGCTCCAACTCCCTGCAACTAGATGTCACTATTTTGATAACAGTATTTCACGAATGGAAAACACAACTGATATTATAAACTCCAAAGAAGAGCAATCCTGCTGCTTTACACTACTTCAAATACAATTTCAACTTGATACAACACACCAAAGAAGTTTTCATGTCAAAGTAATAAAGGCTAATAACTCATTTGTAGCTACAAACTGTACTGTGTTACTACGGGACTGTAAGGGTTCTAACCCGTAAAAGTGATTTTGTCTACATTTTCTAATATTACATCAGAGAGTGCACAGCTACACTGTACTGCATTCCTTTGAATGTTCAGTGAATAAACACATCTGCAGTATGTACATGGTGATCCCAATGAATATTCATGCGGACGACAAACACACAAACGTGTATGCATGAATGCTCTGTTATGTCAGCCTGCTCCTGGGTGTTGGGCGGGGATTGTGCAGGGCTTGCTACTGCACATTGGTGGGTTAATACACATGAAGAGCGCCAATTTCTCTTCACTTTGGAACTGGATAACTACTAAAAAGCTTACTCCAAACACCACCAAGTCCACTGTAATTGATTTTGGTAATGCAAAAAGTTAGCATAAATATCACCTCCCTGCATGCTTGATCCCTCACAAACATTAATCCCCTTCACTAAGAAAAAAAGAGTATTTTGATGTAGTTATAGATTAATCTGTTTTCTTTCATAATCACACTGAAAATAAAACATTTAAGGTCCTACTACAACTCAAGTTAGCCTACAGTGTTTCTCACTTATCTATGAAGCTCATTCTGCTGTAACTGTCAGTGTTCTAATTCTCAGAATTAAATATGCCTTACACATCATTGCCCTTTGATAAAAACACCATCCTATTACAAACAACTGAATACAAGATCTTCAGACTTAATATATCCTACCAAGTTTTTAGGGCATCACTGCATCTTAAAACAAAGGACAAACTGGCTACCTGTTACCTCTAGCTCCTTGTATCTACTCATCATTATAGCAATTAAATGAATTTAAATAAAGGTACTGGGGGGGCGAGACCTGCACTGAGACACAGAGGAGTGAAACATTTGTACTCTCTAGGCCCCAATAAATACCTACTGTGTAAAACATGGCAGCAGGAGTCATGGAGTGATCTAATATCATGGAGGGGGAGGTCTTGCTGGGACCAGGTCACTAGTCTCTTTTTCAGGAGAAGGATGGGAAATGATGGAAAAAAGTATTTAAAATGTGAAAACCATAACAGTCAAGATACACAGTACAGAGAGGCAGCTTGGAAAAAAGCAGGAAATACTATCATCTCTGGAGTCTGAACCAAACCATCTACAAGAAAATGAAAGAGCGGGAGGATAAAATTAATTCTCAAGCTTTTTAAATACTAGAGCTGCAATCTCTGGTGTGGAGACTTTGTGAGACAATAGTTGAGGTAGAAAGTCAGCAAAAGGAGATGTTGACCTGATGTCATGCTTTCATGGAACATTACTGCCTGCAGCTAAGCACTCAATGATATGAACTGGGAAAAATACACAGGGTGGGAAGAAAGTTCAACTCCCTAATGGCAGGTAGGGAACCACAGCAAGTACTTTTCAAATTGCATTATTATTTGGCAGATGAATTTGTTCTTAAGAATGCATGTATCCTTCATCCCATAATAATAGAAGGATAGACATATCATTAGAAAGTTCCAGGACTTTTCCAAAACTTTATATTTGAAAAGATCAAAATACACTGAGGTGAGTAGCAGTGGTGGCTGGTGACTTCAAATCAAAGGTGGGGCTGCAGGAGACAGTTAAATGGGAGGGGCACACCAGAAGGGGTGTGGCCAACTAGAAAGGGATGGGGCTATGCCAAAAGCTGCAAAAACTTGGACTTTAATTAAATACGCTGCCCTGGGTGCCAAACTGTCATTATGAGAGTCCAATCAAGACAAAATGAATTGTAGAAGAAAAAAATATTTCATTGCATTAGCTACATGACAGTTTACTTAATATCTAGATGGAAACAAAAAGATTTTGTGGTATGAAAAAATAAATTATTTTTTAAATGCAAGTCAAAATCAAGTATAAAAAACAAGCAACACTCAACTCAAACCACTTCTCCTTGCACTGGAGTTCTAATTATAACTTATATTCAGCTTTATAAAAGTACCAAGTAACATGCTGAAAGTAGCAATCTCTGTGATAACTCCACTTGTAAAAATGCTTCTTATCCAAAAAAGACCTGCTGCCTGACAACAACTATCTACTTGTTTCATGGGGAAAACATGATCAAAATAAAAAATGAAGAGCAAACAACAAAGAAGCTCAAGATAAAGTGCTTAAAGGATTACTGCACAGGATATGGACCATACATGATAGATTGGCATTCTGTTTAGTTTACGGGTAAAGCCTGCAAAGATGACTGCAAGTCCCCAACAATGTAATGAGCTTCTGAAAATACTGTAATCCTGTCCTTTATTACAAATACTGACATATGCATTTCAATACCTAAAGCTTATATGCTATCTAGTTATGTAAATATTCTCTGCATGGCAACAACAAAAAGGATTTGTTGGTAATTCTTTAACAGTATGCTTATTAAAGCTTACCTGCATCATACAGTCTCAGACAAGCTTACCTGATGGTCATTAAAGCATTGCTACTTAAACACAGAGCAACAGGCACTGTACCAACATGCATTTCCTGAATAAGAAGCATAAATCAACAGTATAAAAATATGACAAAAAAACAGAACATTCTGCAAAATTGAGGACAGATGAAAAGACACTGTAGTAATTGTGTCTGCCTTGGAGGGAGGATTACTCTGCACACTTATACTGCATAACTGCTCCTTGCTTTGCTTGGATACATCCAGAGTCACTACGTGGGGAAGTGGGTAGCAACAACTATGTCACAATTTGAAATGTCTCTGACTGACGGTGATAGGCCTGACGCATTTGTCATACCTCTCAGCCTCAGAGCAAGAAATTGGAACAAAGCCATAAATAGAAGTGGGACGAGGGCCCAAAAATAAGGACAATTTTTAAATATTGCTCTTATAAACTTAGCAAGATAATAGAATAGTAGGTCTTGCATTAGTATGAATTTTCTGAAGGATATGAAGGATATGAAATCTGAAAATGAAATGTCTGTCATTATTTTTAACTTCAATCTTTCATGATTTGCCACTAATTTGCCAGAAAACCTCAAATTTATGAAAAACGGACCAAAAATGTGATGCAAAAATATAAAATAGCCACACAATACAGCTGGGAACCTGTCAAAGAAGAGATATTTTTAATATTAGTACTGTTAACTTGAACAGCTGACAAAATAAGAGAATCTACATGCATTTCTGAAATTAAAAGTAATCTATAACTCTGATTATTACAATTATTTATTAATAGTAAACCCTCCATGTTTTCTTCCAAATTTGCCATTTTGCAGAGGGATTATTAGGGGGAGAGCAACATTTTGGGCCAAAATTGGGGAGCGTTGAGAGGTTTGGATATACCTAATTCTATAAAGCCGATTTATTTGCGCATGCTTATCAACCTCTTAATGCAGAAATCTGGACAAGGCCAAATATATTGGGGGAACAAACAGTACTAAAAATTGCTCTTATATAAACTTAGGCAGTTGGCAGAATAACAGGTCTTACACTTTAGGATGCATTTTTCTGAAGAGTATGAAGTCTGAACTCGATACCTGTCATTATTTAGTGACTTCATTCCTAAATGATTTGCCAGAAAACCACAAATTTTGAGGAACAAACCAAAAATAAGCAGCAAAAATCTATTCATTCTGCAAAAATCTGGGCAGTTGAGAGGTATAATTCAGCCAGGGCTGTCTGAGTTTGCCGCCCTTCCCCCCTCACAAAATCATGGTCGAATGGGGCCTCCCCTTGCAGCTATTCCAATGTCCCATTACTTGGCTATTTCACCCCATTTACCCTAAACACTGTAATGTGCATACAGCTTTACTTCTACGATGATTTGGATTTCATTTAAAAGGTTTATTTTACATTTTACAGCAAACCATAATAGACATCTTCTAAACAAAGCAATGCAGTTTCACAATGACAATAGACTTAGCATTAAACCTTCTCTGCCCTTAAAACTCACATTCATTGAAACAGCATTGAAATCCGCATTCAAAGAAAATAAATCTGGCCAGTGGCATATAAAGATTAACTTTGGGCAATTTTCAATTCATAGGCCCCTTGCACAGGAAACATACTTGTGTTCTTTGATACACCATGCTGATTGTATTAAATTACATTCCTTGTATAATACAGTACAGTTGTTAGAACTGGTTTTAAATATATTGTTTTGAACATTTTTCCAGTAAACAATGAAACAAAATGCATGCACCAATAATGACAAAACTGCCCTAGTCAGAACATTTCCATCATAAAGGTCTACTCAAACTTCTACATTCCACCAGTATCAGTAAATATACACAATCTCTGCAGAAGTAAAAGTCATCTAAATAATTCGAGATTAAAGAGATATGTAACTAATGAAGATGTTGCTGCTAGCAAACACCTTTATATTTCATTGTTTCATCTACAAATAAAGTGCCTGTTCCTCTTGAGGAATAAAATGCCTATGTTGCAATAAAAAATGATAAGCTAGTAATATTGCAATAGGGAACGGATTGCAAACTGATAACAGGTTTATCATTACTAGGTATCTCCACCAAAGAGGACATTCTCAGGACTGCAGCATCCACCCCCTTTAAAATTACAAAACAATACAGTATCAGCAATGCATCTATATACTGATGGAGCAGAACCCACAGCCTTCTGCATTAAAAGTAAGTACACTACATGTTGTGCTATTAACAATGCAAGCAGACTCAGTATAAGCAGCACTAAACTTCTCTTCAAGCACTCAGCTCCTTGTAAAATTCACTCAACACTCAACTGTATCTGTCAACTTTGAAGCACAAGAAATCTGGAAAAAGCCAAAATTCATTGTGGAGGGATCAAAAGCCCAAAACCTAGGGCACGTTTTAAACGTTGCTTGTATAATCTTGGAAAGTTGCTAGATTAAAATGTTATGTTACCACCATGCCTTTCATTGCCAAGTCTTGAATCCAGGACACTGTGCACTACAGTCAGAGCAGTATACCATTATACCAAATCAGCTGTTTCTTGAAAGACAGACAAACTTAAATGGCTATCATTTAATGAATTCTGTTCTCACCCAAAACTTGGACAAAGCTAATAATGGAGAATACAGCCTCAAAAAAGGGACAATTTTCAAATATTGTTTGTATAAACAGAAAATTGCTAGAATAAATGTTTTTTGTGTTGCCATGTATTTTCGGAAGAATATAAAGTCTGAAATTCAAATGCCTGTCATTATTTAGTGAATTAAAAATCCAGAAAAAACACAGATATTATGAGGAACAGAACAAAAATATGAGGCACAAATTTCACAAGTGGTGGTGGGTAGGGAAGCTAAGCTGTAGCTACCTGCTTCCCAAGGTACAGGGTTTGAGTCTCTCTAGCCACCAGCTATATGTAACTGGGGTATTACACACACACACACACACACACACACACACACACACACACACACACACACACACACACACACTTATATGGCAGCAGCAAATAATGCTCCAGTAAAGTGCAACTCACACAACCTCCATTAATATGCTGCAGCACAGCAAAATACGTCTGTTCTCAAACTACAACCTCTGTTAAGTGCAGCTCACACAACCTCCGTTAATATGTGGCAGCAAAGCAAAATACTTCTATTCTCAAACTACAACCTCTGTTAATAGCAGCAACAATACAAATACCTTTGTTAATATACGGCAGCAAAATACTTCTGTTCTCAAATCAAACAGTAAAGTGCAGCTCAATGCGGCAGCAAAATAAATACAAATGCCTTCATTAATATGGCAGTACAACAAAATACTTTGGTTCTCAAATTTTCCAGTAGTGCAGCTCACCCAACGCCGTTAAGTTAATATATGGCAGAAAAAATAAATACCTCTGTTAAATTAGCAGCAGCAAAATATTTCTGGTGCAGCTTCAAGCCCCGCGAAAACAAGTTACCAAGCCAGACGTTGCATTCCCTTCCCGCGAGAGCAATACCCAGCATGCAGATGTTGCAGTCCGATCTCCTTCCAGTCTATGCAGTTGTAACTGCATAGACCTCTGGGATCTCTGTGGTCTGAATGGTGTCTGCCTAATCCAGACTGGTTCATCAGCAGTCCGGATTGATTCCTATCTATGTATGTGTGACCTGGCTGGGAATAACACGCATGTGTGCATGGAGTTCCCGGGATTGCTTTTGTTTTTTTTATTTCTGAAAGACAAGACAAGAAGATTTCTTTTTATTTTAATTTATTTTTTTCTTTTTATTTTAATCTCATTTTATTTACAGCTGGGGGGGCTGCAGTCCTACAGTCCAATAGCACAAGCCGTCCCTGGGGATTAGAGAATTAAAGAAGATATTGCTGGTTTCATGGCTGGTTTACCCAGTGGCTTTTCTTGTAATAGTGGGCAGCCAGATTCAGAAATTTAATTCCCTAAAAGATGTATAGATCTAATGAAGGCCATGAAGCCTTTTAAGTGACATAGTGGGGATGTGCCTCAGTATGGTAATAGACGGGCAGAAGCATTCAACCAGAAAAACTGACTACCTGTAGTACAGAGTTACAAGATAAGCACTGGTCAGCTGATAAGAGAAAGACCAGGGATGAAGATGAAGGAAAAGGAGTAGAAGTTATTAATGATAAGAACCATCATGACATAAAAACTGTAGGCAGTCCTAGACATGAAAGATGCAGGAAGAAAATATGACAAATGGCCAGTAGTGGTTGTACTAAATGCTCAGGATGTAAATATACAATTAATTCTTTTAGGTATATTAATGGTGTTTTTTTTTAGTCCTAGAGGACATTTTACATACTTAACATCAAATGTTATTTAAGCTCTTAGGTGCTCCTGCAATCTCTTTTATATAGGTGAAACAAAGAGAATTTTTAAATTGAGATTGCAGGAGCACATTAGAGACAATAAATTGGAGAAGGTTGCTAGCCCTATTGTGATGCATTTTAAGTTATTTCATAATAGTAACCCAGAGTCCTTGCAAGCCAGCATCTTAGAACAAGTTAATCAAGGTGCTGGTGACTCTGAGGCTAAAAATAAAAATCATTTGTTCTATAAAGAAAGTATTTACATTTTAAAATATGACACTTTAAGCCCTCATGTGCTTAATATTGAATGTTCATGGAAACTTATGATATAACTGTTTTTTATGAATAATGGGTTTATTGTACAAAATGTTTTTAATAGAATAATTAAATAATTATTTGATTGTTTTATAGATGGTAGTTGATTAATTTGTGTGTAAAATGGTATAACTTTTTCTCTATGATGTACTCCTAGAAGACATTTGTTACCGAAGTGCTAGAGACTAAAGACGTTTTTGAATAAAGTGTTTGTTGGTTTATTTCAATGTTTCTACTGGCCGTTTGTCATATTTTCTTCTTTGGGACTTTACAGTTGTTTTTTCATGAAAGATGCAGGACTCTGTTCCAGTGCTGTGCACAGAGATACAAATTTACATGGATAGTAGAGTTCATGGAAAGGATAGGTAACATATATCCAAAGAAAAGATCGAGTTTAACTACATCCAGTCACAGAATTTGAGAAGACCATACACCAAAGTGATGGCCAAATGATTACATTTAGGAAAAAATGAGGAGGGTGGATGAAAGGGCATAGTGAGTCATCTGAATAGAGGGTGGACGGAAAAAAGAGAAGAGCAACATGATGCGAATACACAGGTTACACCTTCACGCAGTGGAACTAATTAAATAAGTGACAAAAGTATCCGGTTTACTAACTGTTGTGTTTCAAAGGTATATAGTCTTCTGTAAAACCAATGGTTATGGGACAAGTGTGATTTCCTTGATACAATCTGCATTATTTAATAGTGCTGAAAGAAATGGAGAAATGTACATATAAATTTCGACAATGGATATTTGCATGAAGGTAAATAATTTATCCTTTCTGTTAGTTAAGAATGTGCTGCTCTAAGTTGAGCTGCAGACTAGATGTGTAGGTCTGTCAGAAGTCTGCAGGTAAACAATACCTAATAAAAATATATATAAGGTATGCAGGAATATTGTTCTTTAGCTTGCAACTATTCTATTTAGCACACTGGTCTCTGGTAAGAAGCTACTTCAGTTACTATGCTAAGCCAGCAAATATACCTTATGTAAGTATGCTGGCCAGAATCTAGCCTGTTAATTTTAGTGTAAAATTAACAACATTTTTGGTGCATATGAACAGATTCCACATGCCTGGAGGTCAGTGACATGTTATATGATGTTTGCAGGAATGGTGCACTTAGTTTTAGAATTTGCAGCTGGTTTATTAGACTGCTTACTGATAATGGTGTACTTTATTATATGAAAGCTGCATTCACCAAGCAGCTATATGCTTCAGCCAGAGTTAGCTCTTTTTTGTGAATGTTTAACTCACATCAGCGTCTTCAATGTTAGATGAATGTACACAAATATCTCCGTAAAGTGCCAAATTATATTGTTATGATAACCTCTGAAGTCAGGATTCCAAGTTTAACTTATTTGTACTCCTCAGATTGCTGGTAATATACTTTTAGCCTGGTGGCATGACAAATGAACACTTAATTTGCTGTGTCAGTTTGATGTTAATATAAAAACAGTTGTGTTGATATAGGAGAGAATAATATAAGTAATTAGTTTGCTAAAAATAGCAAGCTGCCACTGTTTGGTGTAACACGGCCTCTTGGACAACACTTAAGACACTTATTGGGATATTTGTAGATATCTGAAAAGACCATGACATGGCAGCCTAATCTTATATAAAGCTTAGCTTATTAAATGATCTGCAATATTATTTTTTAGAAATATGTAACATCTGAGGAGATGAATATTAAAATAACCTTGAATAGATGATATTAGTCATGCGTCATATATACTGCTGATCTCACAGGTGATGTTGGAAATGTGTGCTTTGACTCAGAGCTGACTGACTCGTATATGAAAGCGTAATGTGAAATATATTTTGTAATGTATAGTGCAAGACACATAATCAACAGCTATTATAAGTAATGTTAACTGTTCATTAAACAAAAGAACAGTGGTGAGTTTTATGGTCCTGTGAAATCAGGCCTGCAAGCTTGTCATTTACTGGATATTTTGGTTAATAGCTGAACTAGTTGCTCTACTAATTTTTGACAAATTTCCATTTCTATAGATGCATCAAGCTTTCAAGTATGGAAAAGAACAAGAGCTGGAACTAGTCAACTGAATAAAATATGTCACCAAAAGCAGTTCCAAAAGTACAAATGTAGGCACCAGCACGAATCCACTCCAAAATTAATGTAAAACAGGTTTATTCACTTAAACAGTTGAGCGCTTTCATCATACAATAGACTTCATCAGAACAATGATACTTAATTCATACTCACTAATATATACCAAAAAACAGTCACCTGACTCTAACCATTTAAATATTAAAGTGCTAGTGCTACTAATTCATTACCTCCTTTAAATTACAAACACTCCCAATACATATTAATCCCATGCATTCTGACATATTCCACTGTTAAAAAACAATACACAGAAAATACTTATAACATATAACCTTGTGTGATTCTTATAAAAAATACAATATATAAAATCTAATACTAAAAACATCATACTCTAAGGTACTCCAAATGTCTTTTTAAAAAAAAACAAATGTCAAATAGAAATAAAAATACAGATAGTGCCACTAAGCCATGATAGATTTTTTTGGTCTATTTATTAGTATACATCATGAAAAACTGCCCTAACCCTTGTAAATATTCACCTTAAGTTGTCCAATATGGGTTTAATGGATATGTGCTCATTTATTCCAGGGTACTCTGATGCATTAAGTTTAATTTGCCATCTCACTTCTTTGTCACTAACCATCTTTCTAATGTCCCCTCCCCTCACATTGCTCTTTATCAGTTCTAATATACCAAATTTGAAATTGGTACATTCCTTATTCTCATTCAAATGTTTCCACAAAGCATTGTTGTCATCATGCTTCTTTATACTATACTGATGGTCATAAATTCTATTACGTAGACATCTTATAGTCTTTCCTACGTAAAACAGGGACAATGTGAACAGGTGGCTAAATATACAAAATTCTTAGATCTACAATTCCCTTTATGAAACCTAATTCTTGCCTGGTTATAGTTTTGCAGCACTATCTCCTGCGTCTCCATGATGTACTGACATTGTGAGCACGTACCACACCGAGTGGTACCTGGGCCTCCAATTCTATCCTTGTTCCCAGTAAATTTTCTCTCAAAAAGATATTTCATATTAAACCCATTTTTGTGCACAAAGAATGGCTCCTTCCCCACAATGTTAATAATCCTACTATCTGCTTTTAAAACGTTCCAATTCCGCTGGATAATACGTTTGATATCTCCACTATATGAATCATGTTTCAATACACAAGCTTTCCCAAACCTGTTAGTAGCTGTTTCATCTTTTAACATTCTCATGTCTTTTTGGTGTCTAGTACCATTAACACCCCCCAACAAGGGTTTATATTTAATTCCCCATTGACTCCTAATGTACTCCCTAACATCCTTAACCATACATGCGGGATACCCCCTTTCCACAAAATACTGACCTATTTTACTAAGTTCACTCTCCAAATCATTCACGTCTGATGTCATCCGTGCAGCACGGATACATTGTCCTTTGACAATGTTCCTTTTTTGGGCCCATGGGTGATTGCTTGAAAAGTGCAAATAGGAATTGCTAAACGTATTTTTCCTGCATATATTGGACTTAAACTGCCCATTGTGTAAAGTAATTAATACGTCTAAATATGAGATGTCACTCTTATCCTTGTTGATGGTAAATTTCAAGTTCTCACTACAGGAATTAAGATATGAAAAAAACTTTTCTAATTCATGTTGGTTTCCCTTCCAAACCAAAAAAATGTCATCTAAAAAATGAAAATAACAAGAAATATACTTAAACCAATGAGTTTTAAAAATAAACTCCTTTTCCCAGTTGAATACCACCATATTAGCAAATATGGGGGCACACGCTGCCCCCATAGCTACACCCTTGGACTGCTTATAATACTCCCCTTCATAAAATATATAGTTATGAGCCAATACCATCTCCATAAATTCTACAACTAGTAGGGTCTTATCCCATTCCAATAGTCCTATATCACTAATACTTTCTTGGAACCTATTCAACCCCTCCTCCAACGGAATGTTAGAGAATAAATCTATTATATCTATTGTAACTAACCACTTCAGCTAGTTCAGGCTTCAATCTCTCTAAAAAATCCCAGGAATCTATTACTAGATGCGGTATCTCATTGAGGAGAGGTTTTAACCATTTGTCAATAACCTTCCCAAAAGGGAAGGTTTTGGAATGACTCCCTGAAATAATAGGCCTAAACGGGGGGGTCTTTGTAGTCCTTATGGATCTTAGGTATACCTACTATGGTCCCTATAATAGGTTTCTCAACCTTCAAAAATCTATACAGGTCCAGATCTATTCTACTTTCCATCAGAAGATCTTCCAAAAATAGGTCCACCTTGTGGTATCCAATGTTGACTTCATTAACAGAAGAAACTACATATTTCCCAGAACCCAATAATATGTTATTCATTTTGTTACTATAATTCTGGGATGGATATAATACCACACCCCCCCTTTATCCGGTTTCATAATCCTAATGTTGGGGTCCTCCTGAATTTCTTTCAAGGCTCTGTGTTCCTCTTTTGTTAAATTGTGCTTACAATTCAACCCTTTGTGTTTGCTATATTGGTAAATGTCCCCAATTACTATTTTTTCAAAGGTATCCAACAAATGATTCAAAGGAGGCGTGTAGGAACTTTTTGTTTTAAATTCCTTGGTTCCTTTATCCTGCTTGCCATCAAATTTGACTCCAAGGTTTAATTTTCTTATATATTTCTTCACATCCACTATACAATCAACTACATTTAGTTTGCTAAATGGTATAAACTTCATCCCTTTTGAAAATAGGGTAAAATGTTCTTTCCTAATATCCCTACCTGTATAATTGTGAATGTGAAAGTTGTCATATGTACTAGTGACCTCATTAACCCTTACTATATCACAATCCTTTTCCTTATTGCCAGTGGAAGAATTGTGGTTTACTATCTTGTTGCCCTTCCCCTCATAGGGTCTCCTTCTCCCTTGTAAGGTCTCCTTGGGTATTCCTCCCATCCTACATCTCTCTCTAAAAAATCACTGAACATTTGCTCATTGTGATTAATGTATGGAGTTCCCCTATAATTCCTATCTTCCCTAGGTCGTGGGTTATCATTAGGATAGTACTTCCCCACTTTGGTACCTCTATAGTTGGTGAAATTCTTATATCCAACACCAGTAGTTTTCTTTTTCTCCCACACATAAGCCACTCCCTTTTGATATTGTACTAAATCCCTCTGCAGTTTGTTACATTTCCGTTCAAACTGTTTGGTCACTACACTCGAGACCCAATTGTATTGTGCCTCATACAACATTTCACATTCCTCAAAATACATGTCACTAAGTATAATGTTATTCAAATCATCTAGTTCAGTTAGTAAAGTACAAATACGCTTGTCGTTACATTCAATAATAAACTTCATAAAAGAAAAGCCATACCCATCAAACAGTTTGATACATTCCCTTTTACATTCTTCGTCTAAAACGATTCCCATAGGAACCTTAAAAAAATCTTAGTCCCATGGGTACCACACCTTTGCCCAAACAGTTTTTCAAATAATTATTTTCTAACTGAAGGGTTTTCAATACCTTTAGTTTGGTACCAAACTGCTTAATCACCTCCTTAAGAGTAGGCGTTTCACTTGAATCAGTTACAAATCGTTGTTCCCTTTTCCCCTTATTGTTGTCGAAATCAAACTGTCCATCCAAAAAAGTATTATAGTTAAAGCGTCCCTTCACACTACCACAATTGACAGTAATGGGTTGCTTTACAGTACCTGCTTGTTTATCAAAAGCTGCAAAGGCGTAAGTTTTTTTCGGGACTGTACGTTTAGGGCGGGCCCCCGATATGTTGTAATCCACCTCCGATCCTATCCTGCTTCCACACACTCCATTTCTTGACCTTTGTATATCGACCAAATTCATTCCATTAGAGGCTGGCCTTCCCGCTTCATCTCCACTACCGTGAACCCTCCGCAAATCATCATTACTGCCCGTCTTTCGCGTCTCACGTGTTGACGTCACCCGGATTGCATTCTCGACCTTAGAATTAGGTTGTGTTATCATGTCGATCAACCTAGTAAGCTCTCCCCGCATGATTGCCATCTCCGACTGCAGACCTCTGATTTCATCCCGTCTAGGCGAAAATATAGAAGGTAACTCATCTAGCGATGACATACTCACAATGTCAGTACATCATGGAGATGCAGGAGATAGTGCTGCAAAACTATAACCAGGCAAGGATTAGGTTTCATAAAGGGAATTGTAGATCTAAGAATTTTGTATATTTAGCCACCTGTTCACATTGTCCCTGTTTTACGTAGGAAAGACTATAAGATGTCTACGTAATAGAATTTATGACCATCAGTATAGTATAAAGAAGCATGATGACAACAATGCTTTGTGGAAACATTTGAATGAGAATAAGGAATGTACCAATTTCAAATTTGGTATATTAGAACTGATAAAGAGTAATGTGAGGGGAGGGGACATTAGAAAGATGGTTAGTGACAAAGAAGTGAGATGGCAAATTAAACTTAATGCATCAGAGTACCCTGGAATAAATGAGCACATATCCATTAAACCCATATTGGACAACTTAAGGTGAATATTTACAAGGGTTAGGGCAGTTTTTCATGATGTATACTAATAAATAGACCAAAAAAATCTATCATGGCTTAGTGGCACTATCTGTATTTTTATTTCTATTTGACATTTGTTTTTTTTAAAAAAGACATTTGGAGTACCTTAGAGTATGATGTTTTTAGTATTAGATTTTATATATTGTATTTTTTATAAGAATCACACAAGGTTATATGTTATAAGTATTTTCTGTGTATTGTTTTTTAACAGTGGAATATGTCAGAACGCATGGGATTAATATGTATTGGGAGAGTTTGTAATTTAAAGGAGGTAATGAATTAGTAGCACTAGCACTTTAATATTTAAATGGTTAGAGTCAGGTGACTGTTTTTTGGTATATATTAGTGAGTATGAATTAAGTATCATTGTTCTGATGAAGTCTATTGTATGATGAAAGCGCTCAACTTTTTAAGTGAATAAACCTGTTTTACATTAATTTTGGAGTGGATTCGTGCTGGTGCCTACATTTGTACTTTTGGAACTACTTTTGGAAGCTTTCAAGTATGTTGTAACTTAGCCAGTGATCAGAGTGTACTGAACTGGTTTCTGATTTATTTAACCAGTTCAAAGCATATTGCATAATTTTTTTATATGGGTCCTCTTCAGAAGATTGAGTCAACGGAAAGTCTAAGATTATATGGTCAAAACCATATGATCAAGTTTCTGAAATGCCAAAACTTTAGCATGTAGATCACGATACAGTGGGGATCAGGGAATCTACATTTTTCCCACTGTAGCACAATCTCAAAGTTGGTATATATAATATGCAGAGGGTGTTGGGGGTGCAGGAGGCACAGTCCCCATACAAAAACATAGATTTTTGTTGTTTTCTGTTGTTCAAATTTTTGGAATGGTGATCATATCATCTGCTAGGGCAGATGAGTATGAAATCATCTGAGAGGGCTTTACTCAGACCACATTAGTCCAATAATTGAATATAATGGCCCCTTTGGCATGTCTCTGTCCAGACACATGCAACAACTGTAATGCCCACAGAGATTCCTTACTAAATGGATAAAAGGCCTAAAAACATGTCCTACATAGACTGATTTAAAGCCCTGTCACTATACTCGGTATACTACAGACTGCTAAGAGATGACCTGTGTGTTGCAACCAAGGTGTCCTCTGACCCATTACTGATGGATTTACTGCACATCATCAAGACAAATGGTATCAGAAATACTCAGCCTAGGGATCTAAATGAAATACTCGGCCTAGGGATCTAAATGAAATACTCGACCTAGGGATCTAAATGAAATACTCAGCCTAGGGATCTAAATCTCTTTGGCAACATGAACAGAATGCTTTGGAGGGACAGGTATATCATGCTGAGGATATGGCTGCTATGGAACAGACTCCCCCTCTGCATAAAAACATGCATAACTTAGATCTATAAATGGGAAACAGAACAATCTAACCTAGGACTGACTTCTGTATTACTTAATAATGGACAGAGGCAGCTCCTAAATGCTTTATCCCATGCACGGGTCCCACCAAATTATCTATGATATGATCCCATTTATTCTCACTAGGGGTGATATATAATTATCACCCATGGGATGGGAAAGGACATTCTATAGCCAAATGGTCTAGGTTATTTTGAGCACAAAAAGGGAAATTGGCTAGGCTTAAAAGGCCCACACGGGCAGCTAGCCTAGCACTCATCTATGAATCTATTCCAGTGTGGCTGTGATACTGTATGGGACAGAAACTACAGAAGTCTTGAAAAGAATAGGAAAGCCGAGGGAGCAATGAAGGGAAGGGAGATCGATGAGTGATGGTGTGGATATATGGAGCAGGATGCACAAAGAAAGGAGAAAGTACACTTTTTCCAGAAGGGAAACAAATCAGGCAAGTCAACTAGATAGGTCTTGGGTTAAATGGAAAACAATAAGGGTGGTTAAGAAGTTAGAAATATGGGATAGAAATATGTTAGATCATTCTCTACTAAAGCAGAATGTTAAAGTAAAGGACAACTGACAGAAAGAAAGGTGGTACAGGTGGAAATCCTGGTTGTGGAATAATGAAAAAAGGAGATTAGAGTGTGAAACCATGTTACTGCAGGTGAGAAGGCCAAAACTAATACAAAAATCAGGTAAGAAGGAACATGTCTTGGAATGCTAAACAAATGTACATGGAAAGAGCAGATAATATCTATGGAAGATTCTTGGGGAAGTCAGGAAAGTGCAGAAGTGAGGCAGTTAGAACTTCAACTGACTGGAATGTAGAAGAAGTTAGATGAGAGACAGGTGTGAAGGTGGCCAGAAGTGATCACGAGGGAAGAAATTGTAGGGTCTCAAATATTAGTAAAATAAACCAGAGTGATAGAAAAAGGAATAGTGTTCAGAGAAGGTATATGGTGGGTATATGGAATGAAGTCAGGAAGGAGCTTGAAAATTGTGGGAGAGAAAGCAGAGTCAGTTTGCAGAGGGTAAGGAAATTGGCATGAAGGAGGCGATGTGGAGCTTATACAAGTAAATGTGTCAGATAGAGAGCCAAGGCAGGATGATGGAGAAGGACTTAAAGGAACTTCAATGTACTGGCAGGGTGAAGAACTCAAAGAACGAAATAGGCTAGAGCTGGACAAGGAAATACACCTGTCAGAGGTGTAGAGCTTATGCAAGGATTTGAAGGTAAGGAATGCACCAGGAGATGATGGGCATCTATGGAGACTTTTATAAGAGATGTGAAAGTATAATAAGTAAGACTTTATGTGACATAAATAATGATGCAAAACTAGAAGGGCTACTACTGTGAAATATATAATGGTGCCAAACTAGAAGGGCTTCTACTGTGAAATATATAATGATGCAAAACTAGAAGGGCTACTACTGTGAAATATATAATGGTGCCAAACTAAAAGGGCTACTACTGTGAAATATATAATGATGCCAAACTAGAAGGGCTACTACTGTGAAATATATAGTAATGCAAAACTAGGAGGGCTACTACTGTGAAATATATAATGATGCCAAACTAGAAGGGCTACTACTGCGAAATATATAATGATGCAAAACTAGAAGGGCTACTACTGTGAAATATATAATGGTGCCAAACTAAAAGGGCTACTACTGTGAAATATATAATGATGCCAAACTAGAAGGGCTACTACTGTGAAATATATAATGATGCCAAACTAAAAGGGCTACTACGGTGAAACATATAATGATGCCAAACTAGAAGGGCTACTAATATGAAATATATAATGATGCCAAACTAGAAGGGCTACTACTGTGAAATATATAATGGTGCCAAACTATAAGGGCTACTACTGTGAAATATATAATGGTGCCAAACTAGAATGGCTACTACTGTGAAATATATAATGATGCCAAACTAGAAGGGCTACTACTGTCAAATATATAATGATGCAAAACTAGAAGGGCTACTACTGTGAAATATCTAATGATGCAAAACTAGAAGGGCTTCTACTGTGAAATATATAATGATGCAAAACTAGAAGGGCTACTACTGTGAAATATATAATGATGCCAAACTAGAAGGGCTACTACTGTGAAATATATAATGATGCAAAACTAGAAGGGCTACTACTGTGAAATATATAATGATGCCAAACTAGAAGGGCTACTACTGTGAAATATATAATAATGCAAAACTAGAAGAGCTAGTACTGCGAAATATATAATGATGCCAAACTAGAAGGGCTACTACTGTGAAATATATAATGATGCAAAACTAGAAGACCTACTACTGTGAAATATATAATCATGCAAAACTAGAAGGGCTACTACTGTGAAATATATAATGATGCCAAACTAGAAGAGCTACTACTGTGAAATATATAATGATGCCAAACTAGAAGGGCTACTACTGTGAAATATATAATGACACAAAACTAGAAGAGCTACTACTATGAAATATATAATGACACAAAACTAAAAGGGCTACTACTGTGAAATATATAATGATGCCAGACTAGAAGGGCTACTACTGTGAAATATATAATGATGCCTAACTAGAAGGGCTACTACTGTGAAATATATAATGATGCAAAACTAGAAGGGCTACTACTGTGAAATATATAATGACACAAAACTAGAAGAGCTACTACTATGAAATATATAATGACACAAAACTAAAAGGGCTATTACTGTGAAATATATAATGATGCCAGACTAGAAAGGCTACTACTGTGAAATATATAATGATGCCAGACTAGAAGGGCTACTACTGTGAAATATATAATAATGCAAAACTAAAATGGCTACTACTGTGAAATATATAATGATGCAAAACTAGAATGGCTACTAATTTGAAATATATAATGATGCCAAACTAGAAGGGCTACTACTGTGAAATATATAATGGTGCCAAACTATAAGGGCTACTACTGTGAAATATATAATGGTGCCAAACTAGAAGGGCTACTACTGTGAAATATATAATGAAGCAAAACTAGAAGGGCTTCTACTGTGAAATATATAATGATGCCAAACTAAAAGGGCTACTACTGTGAAATATATAATGATGCAAAACTAGAAGGGCTACTACTGCGAAATATATAATGAAGCAAAACTAGAAGGGATTCTACGGTGAAATATATAATGATGCCAAACTAGAAGGGCTACTACTGTGAAATATATAATGATGCAAAACTAGAAGGGCTACTACTGCGAAATATATAATGATGCCAAACTAGAAGGGCTACTACTGTGAAATATATAATGATGCAAAACTAGAAGAGCTACTACTGTGAAATATATAATGATGCCAAACTAGAAGGGCTACTACTGTGAAATATATAATAATGCAAAATTAGAAGGGCTACTACTGTGAAATATATAATGATGCAAAACTACAAGGGCTACAACT
This sequence comes from Protopterus annectens, assembly GCF_019279795.1. Classification (NCBI taxonomy): domain Eukaryota; kingdom Metazoa; phylum Chordata; order Ceratodontiformes; family Protopteridae; genus Protopterus; species Protopterus annectens. The sequence continues at coordinate 394,364,484 of NC_056749.1, forward strand.
GTGAAATATCTAATGATGCAAAACTAGAAGAGCTACTACTGTGAAATATATAATGATGCCAAACTAGAAGGGCTACTACTGTGAAATATATAATGATGCAAAACTAGAAGGGCTACTACTGTGAAATATATGCTTGTGTCTTTCGGCTTTTCTCGGTTAGGGGTCACCACAGCGGAACTCCGGTCCGCTAATGATTGGTAGTGGATTTTTACATACCAGGTTACCAGCCCTGACGCACAACCTTCAATGAAGGCACGCCCCATTCACATATACCTCCACACAGAAGACGCTCTAGCTGAGAATGGAACGGGACAACATCTTACTGTGAGGCGACAATGCTACCGCAGCACCACCACCACAGTACTACTTCTGTGAAATATATAATGATACAAAACTAGAAGGGCTACTACTGTGAAATATATAATGATGCAAAACTAGAAGGGCTACTACTGTGAAATATATAATGATGCAAAACTAGAAGGGCTACTACTGTGAAATATATAATGATGCAAAACTAGAAGGGCTACTACTGTGAAATATATAATGATGCAAAACTAGAAGGGCTACTACTGTGAAATATATAATAATGCAAAACTAGAAGGGCTACTCCTGTGAAATATATAATGATGCAAAACTAGAAGGGCTACTACTGTGAAATATATAATGATGCAAAACTAGAAGGGCTACTACTGTGAAATATATAATGATGCAAAACTAGAAGGGCTACTACTGTGAAATATATAATGATGCAAAACTAGAAGGGCTACTACTGTGAAATATATAATGATGCAAAACTAGAAGGGCTACTACTGTGAAATATATAATGATGCAAAACTAGAAGGGCTACTACTGTGAAATATATAATAATGCAAAACTAGAAGGGCTACTACTGTGAAATATATAATGATGCAAAACTAGAAGGGCTACTACTGTGAAATATATAATGATGCAAAACTAGAAGGGCTACTACTGTGAAATATATAATGATGCAAAACTAGAAGGGCTGCTACTGTGAAATATATAATGATGCAAAACTAGAAGGGCTACTACTGTGAAATATATAATGATGCAAAACTAAAAGGGCTACTACTGTGAAATATATAATGATGCCAAACTAGAAGGGCTACTACTGTGAAATATATAATGATGCAAAACTAGAAGGGATACTACTGTGAAATACATAATAATGCAAAACTAGAAGGGCTACTACTGTGAAATATATAATGATGCAAAACTAGAAGGGCTACTACTGTAAAATATATAATGATGCAAAACTAGAAGGGCTACTACTGTGAAATATATAATAATGCAAAACTAGGAGGGCTACTACTGTGAAATATATAATAATGCAAAACTAGGAGGGCTACTACTGTGAAATATATAATGATGCAAAACTAGAAGGGCTACTACTGTGAAATATATAATGATGCAAAACAAGAAGAGCTACTACTGTGAAATATATAATGATGCAAAACTAGAAGGGCTACTACTGTGAAATATATAGTAATGCAAAACTAGGAGGACTATTACTGTGAACTATATAATGATGCAAAACTAGAAGGGCTACTACTGTGAAATATATAATAATGCAAAACTAGAAGGGCTACTACTGTGAACTATATAATGATGCAAAACTAGAAGGGCTACTACTGTGAAATATATAATGATGCAAAACTAGAAGGGCTACTACTGTGAAATATATAATGATGCAAAACTAGAAGGGCTACAACTGTGAAATATATAATGATGCAAAACTAGAAGAGCTACTACTGTGAAATATATAATGATGCAAAACTAGAAGGGCTACTACTGTGAAATATATAATGATGCAAAACTATAAGGGCTACTACTGCGAAATATATAATGATGCAAAACTAGAAGGGCTACTACTATGAAATATATAATAATGCAAAACTAGAAGGGCTACTACTGTGAAATATATAATGATGCAAAACTAGAAGGGCTACTACTGTGAAATATATAATGATGCAAAACTATAAGGGCTACTACTGCGAAATATATAATGATGCAAAACTAGGAGGGCTACTACTGTGAAATATATAATAATGCAAAACTAGGAGGGCTACTACTGTGAAATATATAATGATGCAAAACTAGAAGGGCTACTACTGTGAAATATATAATGATGCAAAACAAGAAGAGCTACTACTGTGAAATATATAATGATGCAAAACTAGAAGGGCTACTACTGTGAAATATATAGTAATGCAAAACTAGGAGGACTATTACTGTGAACTATATAATGATGCAAAACTAGAAGGGCTACTACTGTGAAATATATAATAATGCAAAACTAGAAGGGCTACTACTGTGAACTATATAATGATGCAAAACTAGAAGGGCTACTACTGTGAAATATATAATGATGCAAAACTAGAAGGGCTACTACTGTGAAATATATAATGATGCAAAACTAGAAGGGCTACAACTGTGAAATATATAATGATGCAAAACTAGAAGAGCTACTACTGTGAAATATATAATGATGCAAAACTAGAAGGGCTACTACTGTGAAATATATAATGATGCAAAACTATAAGGGCTACTACTGCGAAATATATAATGATGCAAAACTAGAAGGGCTACTACTATGAAATATATAATAATGCAAAACTAGAAGGGCTACTACTGTGAAATATATAATGATGCAAAACTAGAAGGGCTACTACTGCGAAATATATAATGATGCAAAACTAAAAGGGCTACTACTGTGAAATATATAATGATGCAAAACTAGAAGGGCTACTACTGCAAAATATATAATGATGCAAAACTAGAAGGGCTACTACTGTGAAATATATAATGATGCAAAACTAGAAGGGCTACTACTGCGAAATATATAATGATGCAAAACTAAAAGGGCTACTACTGTGAAATATATAATGATGCAAAACTAGAAGGGCTACTACTGCGAAATATATAATGATGCAAAACTAGAAGGGCTACTACTGTGAAATATATAATGATGCAAAACTAGAAGGGCTACTACTGTGAAATATATAGTAATGCAAAACTAGGAGGACTATTACTGTGAACTATATAATGATGCAAAACTAGAAGGGCTACTACTGTGAAATATATAATAATGCAAAACTAGAAGGGCTACTACTGTGAACTATATAATGATGCAAAACTAGAAGGGCTACTACTGTGAAATATATAATGATGCAAAACTAGAAGGGCTACTACTGCGAAATATATAATGATGCAAAACTAAAAGGGCTACTACTGTGAAATATATAATGATGCAAAACTATAAGGGCTACTACTGCGAAATATATAATGATGCAAAACTAGAAGGGCTACTACTATGAAATATATAATAATGCAAAACTAGAAGGGCTACTACTGTGAAATATATAATGATGCAAAACTAGAAGGGCTACTACTGCGAAATATATAATGATGCAAAACTAAAAGGGCTACTACTGTGAAATATATAATGATGCAAAACTAGAAGGGCTACTACTGCAAAATATATAATGACACAAAACTAGAAGGGCTACTAATGTGAAATATATAATAATGCAAAACTAGAAGGGCTACTACTGTGAAATATATAATGATGCAAAACTAGAAGGGCTACTACTGCGAAATATATAATGATGCAAAACTAAAAGGGCTACTACTGTGAAATATATAATAATGCAAAACTAGGAGGGCTACTACTGTGAAATATATAATGATGCAAAACTAGAAGGGCTACTACTGCGAAATATATAATGATGCAAAACTAGAAGGGCTACTACTGTGAAATATATAATGATGCAAAACTAGAAGAGCTACTACTGCGACATATATAATGATGCAAAACTAGAAGGGCTACTACTGCGAAATATATAATGATGGAAAACTAGAAGGGCTACTACTATGAAATATATAATAATGCAAAACTAGAAGGGCTACTACTGTGAAATATATAATGATGCAAAACTAGAAGGGCTACTACTGCAAAATATATAATGATGCAAAACTAAAAGGGCTACTACTGTGAAATATATAATGATGCAAAACTAGAAGGGCTACTACTGCGAAATATATAATGATGCAAAACTAGAAGGGCTACTACTGTGAAATATATAATGATGCAAAACTATAAGGGCTACTACTGTGAAATATATAATGATGCAAAACTAGAAGGGCTACTACTGCAAAATATATAATGACACAAAACTAGAAGGGCTACTAATGTGAAATATATAATAATGCAAAACTAGAAGGGCTACTACTGTGAAATATATAATGATGCAAAACTAGAAGGGCTACTACTGCAAAATATATAATGATGCAAAACTAAAAGGGCTACTACTGTGAAATATATAATGATGCAAAACTAGAAGGGCTACTACTGCGAAATATATAATGATGCAAAACTAGAAGGGCTACTACTGTGAAATATATAATGATGCAAAACTAGAAGGGCTACTAATGTGAAATATATAATAATGCAAAACTAGAAGGGCTACTACTGTGAAATATATAATGATGCAAAACTAGAAGGGCTACTACTGCGAAATATATAATGATGCAAAACTAAAAGGGCTACTACTGTGAAATATATAATGATGCAAAACTAGAAGGGCTACTACTGCGAAATATATAATGATGCAAAACTAGAAGGGCTACTACTGTGAAATATATAATGATGCAAAACTAGAAGGGCTACTAATGTGAAATATATAATAATGCAAAACTAGAAGGGCTACTACTGTGAAATATATAATGATGCAAAACTAGAAGGGCTACTACTGCGAAATATATAATGATGCAAAACTAAAAGGGCTACTACTGTGAAATATATAATGATGCAAAACTAGAAGGGCTACTACTGCGAAATATATAATGATGCAAAACTAGAAGGGCTACTACTGCGAAATATATAATGATGCAAAACTAGAAAGGCTACTACTGTGAAATATATAATAATGCAAAACTAGAAGGGCTACTACTGTGAAATGTATAATGATGCAAAACTAGAAGGGCTACTACTGCGAAATATATAATGATGCAAAACTAAAAGGGCTACTACTGTGAAATATATAATGATGCAAAACTAGAAGGGCTACTACTGCAAAATATATAATGACACAAAACTAGAAGGGCTACTAATGTGAAATATATAATAATGCAAAACTAGAAGGGCTACTACTGTGAAATATATAATGATGCAAAACTAAAAGGGCTACTACTGTGAAATATATAATGATGCAAAACTAGAAGGGCTACTACTGCGAAATATATAATGATGCAAAACTAGAAGGGCTACTACTGTGAAATATATAATGATGCAAAACTAGAAGAGCTACTACTGCGAAATATATAATGATGCAAAACTAGAAGGGCTACTACTGTGAAATATATAATGATGCAAAACTAGAAGGGCTACTACTGCAAAATATATAATGATGCAAAACTAGAAGGGCTACTACTATGAAATATATAATAATGCAAAACTAGAAGGGCTACTACTGTGAAATATATAATGATGCAAAACTAGAAGGGCTACTACTGCAAAATATATAATGATGCAAAACTAAAAGGGCTACTACTGTGAAATATATAATGATGCAAAACTAGAAGGGCTACTACTGCAAAATATATAATGACACAAAACTAGAAGGGCTACTAATGTGAAATATATAATAATGCAAAACTAGAAGGGCTACTACTGTGAAATATATAATGATGCAAAACTAGAAGGGCTACTACTGCGAAATATATAATGATGCAAAACTAAAGGGCTACTACTGTGAAATATATAATGATGCAAAACTAGAAGGGCTACTACTGTGAAATATATAATGATGCAAAACTAGAAGAGCTACTACTGCGAAATATATAATGATGCAAAACTAGAAGGGCTACTACTGTGAAATATATAATGATGCAAAACTAGAAGGGCTACTACTGCGAAATATATAATGATGCAAAACTAGAAGGGCTACTACTATGAAATATATAATAATGCAAAACTAGAAGGGCTACTACTGTGAAATATATAATGATGCAAAACTAGAAGGGCTACTACTGCGAAATATATAATGATGCAAAACTAAAAGGGCTACTACTGTGAAATATATAATGATGCAAAACTAGAAGGGCTACTACTGCGAAATATATAATGATGCAAAACTAGAAGGGCTACTACTGTGAAATATATAATGATGCAAAACTAGAAGAGCTACTACTGCGAAATATATAATGATGCAAAACTAGAAGGGCTACTACTGTGAAATATATAATGATGCAAAACTAGAAGGGCTACTACTGCGAAATATATAATGATGCAAAACTAGAAGGGCTACTACTATGAAATATATAATAATGCAAAACTAGAAGGGCTACTACTGCAAAATATATAATGACACAAAACTAGAAGGGCTACTAATGTGAAATATATAATAATGCAAAACTAGAAGGGCTACTACTGTGAAATATATAATGATGCAAAACTAGAAGGGCTACTACTGCGAAATATATAATGATGCAAAACTAAAAGGGCTACTACTGTGAAATATATAATGATGCAAAACTAGAAGGGCTACTACTGCGAAATATATAATGATGCAAAACTAGAAGGGCTACTACTGTGAAATATATAATAATGCAAAACTAGAAGGGCTACTACTGTGAAATATATAATGATGCAAAACTAGAAGGGCTACAACAGTGAAATATATAATGATGCAAAACTAGAAGAGCTACTACTGTGAAATATATAATGATGCAAAACTAGAAGGGCTACTACTGTGAAATATATAATGATGCAAAACTAGAAGGGCTACTACTGTGAAATATATAATAATGCAAAACTAGAAGGGCTACTACTGTGAAATATATAATAATGCAAAACTAGAAGGGCTACTACTGTGAAATATATAATGATGCAAAACTAGAAGGGCTACTACTGTGAAATATATAATGATGCAAAACTAGAAGGGCTACTACTGTAAAATATATAATGATGCAAAACTAGAAGAGCTACTACTGTGAAATATATAATGATGCAAAACTAGAAGGGCTACTACTGTGAAATATATAATGATGCAAAACTAGAAGGGCTACTACTGTGAAATATATAATGATGCAAAACTAGAAGGGCTACTACTGTGAAATATATAATGATGCAAAACTAGAAGGGCTACTACTGTGAAATATATAATGTTGCAAAACTAGAAGGGCTACTACTGTGAAATATATAATGATGCAAAACTAGAAGGGCTACTACTGTGAAATATATAATGATGCAAAACTAGAAGGGCTACTACTGTGAAATATATAATGATGCAAAACTAGAAGGGCTACTACTGTGAATTATATAATAATGCAAAACTAGAAGGGCTACTACTGCGAAATATATAATGAAGCAAAACTAAAAGGGCTACTACTGTGAAATATATAATGATGCAAAACTAGAAGGGCTACTACTGCGAAATATATAATGATGCAAAACTAGAAGGGCTACTACTATGAAATATATAATAATGCAAAACTAGAAGGGCTACTACTGTGAAATATATAATGATGCAAAACTAGAAGGGCTACTACTGCGAAATATATAATGATGCAAAACTAAAAGGGCTACTACTGTGAAATATATAATGATGCAAAACTAGAAGGGCTACTACTGTGAAATATATAATGATGCAAAACTAGAAGGGCTACTACTGCAAAATATATAATGACACAAAACTAGAAGGGCTACTAATGTGAAATATATAATAATGCAAAACTAGAAGGGCTACTACTGTGAAATATATAATGATGCAAAACTAGAAGGGCTACTACTGCGAAATATATAATGATGCAAAACTAAAAGGGCTACTACTGTGAAATATATAATGATGCAAAACTAGAAGGGTTACTACTGCGAAATATATAATGATGCAAAACTAGAAGGGCTACTACTGCAAAATATATAATGACACAAAACTAGAAGGGCTACTAATGTGAAATATATAATGATGCAAAACTAGAAGGGCTACTACTGTGAAATATATAATGATGCAAAACTAGAAGGGCTACTACTGCAAAATATATAATGACACAAAACTAGAAGGGCTACTAATGTGAAATATATAGTGATGCAAAACTAGAAGGGCTACTACTGTGAAATGTATAATGATGCAAAACTAGAAGGGGTAATTCTGTGAAATATATAATAATGCAAAACTAGAAGGGCTACTACTGTGAAATATATAATGATGCAAAACTAGAAGGGCTACTACTGTGAAATATATAATGATGCAAAACTAGAAGGGCTACTACTGTGAAATATATAATAATGCAAAACTAGAAGGGCTACTACTGTGAAATATATAATGATGCAAAACTAGAAGGGCTACTACTGTGAAATATATAATAATGCAAAACTAGGAGGACTATTACTGTGAAATATATAATGATGCAAAACTAGAAGGGCTACTACTGTGAAATATATAATAATGCAAAACTAGAAGGGCTACTACTGTGAAATATATAATAATGCAAAACTAGAAGGGCTACTACTGTGAAATATATAATGATGCAAAACTAGAAGGGCTACTACTGTGAAATATATAATAATGCAAAACTAGAAGTGCTACTACTGTGAAATATATAATGATGCAAAACTAGAAGGGCTACTACTGTGAAATATATAATGATGCAAAACTAGAAGGGCTACTACTGCGAAATATATAATGATGCAAAACTAGAAGGGCTACTACTGCGAAATATATAATGATGCAAAACTAGAAAGGCTACTACTGTGAAATATATAATAATGCAAAACTAGAAGGGCTACTACTGTGAAATATATAATGATGCAAAACTAGAAGGGCTACTACTGCGAAATATATAATGATGCAAAACTAAAAGGGCTACTACTGTGAAATATATAATGATGCAAAACTAGAAGGGCTACTACTGCAAAATATATAATGACACAAAACTAGAAGGGCTACTAATGTGAAATATATAATAATGCAAAACTAGAAGGGCTACTACTGTGAAATATATAATGATGCAAAACTAAAAGGGCTACTACTGTGAAATATATAATGATGCAAAACTAGAAGGGCTACTACTGTGAAATATATAATGATGCAAAACTAGAAGGGCTACTACTGTGAAATATATAATGATGCAAAACTAGAAGAGCTACTACTGCGAAATATATAATGATGCAAAACTAGAAGGGCTACTACTGTGAAATATATAATGATGCAAAACTAGAAGGGCTACTACTGCAAAATATATAATGATGCAAAACTAGAAGGGCTACTACTATGAAATATATAATAATGCAAAACTAGAAGGGCTACTACTGTGAAATATATAATGATGCAAAACTAGAAGGGCTACTACTGCAAAATATATAATGATGCAAAACTAAAAGGGCTACTACTGTGAAATATATAATGATGCAAAACTAGAAGGGCTACTACTGCAAAATATATAATGACACAAAACTAGAAGGGCTACTAATGTGAAATATATAATAATGCAAAACTAGAAGGGCTACTACTGTGAAATATATAATGATGCAAAACTAGAAGGGCTACTACTGCGAAATATATAATGATGCAAAACTAAAAGGGCTACTACTGTGAAATATATAATGATGCAAAACTAGAAGGGCTACTACTGTGAAATATATAATGATGCAAAACTAGAAGAGCTACTACTGCGAAATATATAATGATGCAAAACTAGAAGGGCTACTACTGTGAAATATATAATGATGCAAAACTAGAAGGGCTACTACTGCGAAATATATAATGATGCAAAACTAGAAGGGCTACTACTATGAAATATATAATAATGCAAAACTAGAAGGGCTACTACTGTGAAATATATAATGATGCAAAACTAGAAGGGCTACTACTGTGAAATATATAATGATGCAAAACTAGAAGGGCTACTACTGTGAAATATATAATGATGCAAAACTAGAAGGGCTACTACTGTGAAATATATAATGATGCAAAACTAGAAGGGCTACTACTGTGAAATATATAATGATGCAAAACTAGAAGAGCTACTACTGTGAAATATATAATGATGCAAAACTAGAAGGGCTACTACTGTGAAATATATAATGATGCAAAACTAGAAGGGCTACTACTGTGAAATATATAATGATGCAAAACTAGAAGGGCTACTACTGTGAAATATATAATGATGCAAAACTAGAAGGGCTACTACTGTGAAATATATAATGATGCAAAACTAGAAGGGCTACTACTGTGAAATATATAATGATGCAAAACTAGAAGGGCTACTACTGTGAAATATATAATGATGCAAAACTAGAAGGGCTACTACTGTGAAATATATAATGATGCAAAACTAGAAGGGCTACTACTGTGAAATATATAATGATGCAAAACTAGAAGGGCTACTACTGTGAAATATATAATGATGCAAAACTAGAAGGGCTACTACTGTGAAATATATAATGATGCAAAACTAGAAGGGCTACTACTGTGAAATATATAATGATGCAAAACTAGAAGGGCTACTACTGTGAAATATATAATGATGCAAAACTAGAAGGGCTACTACTGCAAAATATATAATGATGCAAAACTAGAAGGGCTACTACTGTGAAATATATAATGATGCAAAACTAGAAGGGCTACTACTGTGAAATATATAATGATGCAAAACTAGAAGGGCTACTACTGTGAAATATATAATGATGCAAAACTAGAAGGGCTACTACTGTGAAATATATAATGATGCAAAACTAGAAGGGCTACTACTGTGAAATATATAATGATGCAAAACTAGAAGGGCTACTACTGTGAAATATATAATGATGCAAAACTAGAAGGGCTACTACTGTGAAATATATAATGATGCAAAACTAGAAGGGCTACTACTGTGAAATATATAATAATGCAAAACTAGAAGGGCTACTACTGTGAAATATATAATAATGCAAAACTAGAAGGGCTACTACTGTGAAATATATAATGATGCAAAACTAGAAGGGCTACTACTGTGAAATATATAATGATGCAAAACTAGAAGGGCTACTACTGTAAAATATATAATGATGCAAAACTAGAAGAGCTACTACTGTGAAATATATAATGATGCAAAACTAGAAGGGCTACTACTGTGAAATATATAATGATGCAAAACTAGAAGGGCTACTACTGTGAAATATATAATGATGCAAAACTAGAAGGGCTACTACTGTGAAATATATAATGATGCAAAACTAGAAGGGCTACTACTGTGAAATATATAATGATGCAAAACTAGAAGGGCTACTACTGTGAAATATATAATGATGCAAAACTAGAAGGGCTACTACTGTGAAATATATAATGATGCAAAACTAGAAGGGCTACTACTGTGAAATATATAATGATGCAAAACTAGAAGGGCTACTACTGTGAATTATATAATAATGCAAAACTAGAAGGGCTACTACTGCGAAATATATAATGAAGCAAAACTAAAAGGGCTACTACTGTGAAATATATAATGATGCAAAACTAGAAGGGCTACTACTGCGAAATATATAATGATGCAAAACTAGAAGGGCTACTACTATGAAATATATAATAATGCAAAACTAGAAGGGCTACTACTGTGAAATATATAATGATGCAAAACTAGAAGGGCTACTACTGCTAAATATATAATGATGCAAAACTAAAAGGGCTACTACTGTGAAATATATAATGATGCAAAACTAGAAGGGCTACTACTGTGAAATATATAATGATGCAAAACTAGAAGGGCTACTACTGCAAAATATATAATGACACAAAACTAGAAGGGCTACTAATGTGAAATATATAATAATGCAAAACTAGAAGGGCTACTACTGTGAAATATATAATGATGCAAAACTAGAAGGGCTACTACTGCGAAATATATAATGATGCAAAACTAAAAGGGCTACTACTGTGAAATATATAATGATGCAAAACTAGAAGGGTTACTACTGCGAAATATATAATGATGCAAAACTAGAAGGGCTACTACTGCAAAATATATAATGACACAAAACTAGAAGGGCTACTAGTGTGAAATATATAATGATGCAAAACTAGAAGGGCTACTACTGTGAAATATATAATGATGCAAAACTAGAAGGGCTACTACTGCAAAATATATAATGACACAAAACTAGAAGGGCTACTAATGTGAAATATATAATGATGCAAAACTAGAAGGGCTACTACTGTGAAATGTATAATGATGCAAAACTAGAAGGGCTACTTCTGTGAAATATATAATAATGCAAAACTAGAAGGGCTACTACTGTGAAATATATAATGATGCAAAACTAGAAGGGCTACTACTGTGAAATATATAATGATGCAAACCTAGAAGGGCTACTACTGTGAAATATATAATAATGCAAAACTAGAAGGGCTACTACTGTGAAATATATAATGATGCAAAACTAGAAGGGCTACTACTGTGAAATATATAATAATGCAAAACTAGGAGGACTATTACTGTGAAATATATAATGATGCAAAACTAGAAGGGCTACTACTGTGAAATATATAATAATGCAAAACTAGAAGGGCTACTACTGTGAAATATATAATAATGCAAAACTAGAAGGGCTACTACTGTGAAATATATAATGATGCAAAACTAGAAGGGCTACTACTGTGAAATATATAATAATGCAAAACTAGAAGTGCTACTACTGTGAAATATATAATGATGCAAAACTAGAAGGGCTACTACTGTGAAATATATAATGATGCAAAACTAGAAGGGCTACTAATGTGAAATATATAATGATGCAAAACTAGAAGGGCTACTACTGTGAAATATATAATGATGCAAAACTAGAAGGGCTACTACTGTGAAATATATAATAATGCAAAACTAGGAGGACTATTACTGTGAAATATATAATGATGCAAAACTAGAAGGGCTACTACTGTGAAATATATAATAATGCAAAACTAGAAGGGCTATTACTGTGAAATATATAATAATGCAAAACTAGGAGGACTATTACTGTGAAATATATAATGATGCAAAACTAGAAGGGCTACTACTGTGAAATATATAATAATGCAAATCTAGAAGGGCTACTACTGTGAAATATATAATAATGCAAAACTAGAAGGGCTACTACTGTGAAATATATAATGATGCAAAACTAGAAGGGCTACTACTGTGAAATATATAATGATGCAAAACTAGAAGGGCTACTACTGTGAAATATATAATGATGCAAAACTAGAAGGGCTACTACTGTGAAATATATAATGATGCAAAACTAGAAGGGCTACTACTGTGAAATATATAATGATGCAAAACTAGAAGGGCTACTACTGTGAAATATATAATGATGCAAAACTAGAAGGGCTACTACTGTGAAATATATAATGATGCAAAACTAGAAAGGTTACTACTTTGAAATATATAATGATGCAAAACTAAAAGGGCTACTACTGGGAAATATATAATAATGCAAAACTAGAAGGGCTACTACTGTGAAATATATAATGATGCAAAACTAGAAGAGCTACTACTGTGAAATATATAATCATGCAAAACTAGAAGGGCTACTACTGTGAAATATATAATGATGCAAAACTAGAAGGGCTACTACTGTCAAATATATAATGATGCAAAACTAGGAGGGCTTCTACTGTGACATATATAATTATGCAAAACTAGAAGGGCTACTACTGTGAAATATATAATGATGCAAAACTAGAAGGGCTACTACTGTGAAATATATAATGATGTAAAACTAGAAGGGCTACTACTGTGACATATATACTGGCACAAAACTAGAAGGTCTACTTCTGTGAAATATATAATGACACAAAACTAGAAGGGCTACTACTGTGAAATATATAATGATGCAAAACTAGAAGGGCTACTACTGTGAAATGTATAATGACAGAAAACTGGAAGGACTACTACTGGTTTCTTTTAACAGAGGAAGAGTACTCTTGTTAAGAAAAGGGGAACAGGAAATGTTAGAACCAGGAGTGTATAGACCTATATGTTTTACTGATACTGATTCCAAAATATTGGAGGATATAAGGAGTTCTCTCAGAATGAATAGAAACAGGGAAAGGGGATTCATTAGGTGGAGAATGGCACAAGGGAGTTGGTGGCCACAGAGGGAATACATATACAGGGGACAGGAGAGAGCTGGAACTAGGAAGGGATTGTCTTTTTTGATATATACAAAGCATTTAACATAATTGATTGAAGTTTTCTCTTTAGAATTATGAAAGCGATATGTATAGGGGCACAGAGAATTGATCAATGCATTGTAAGACTCCCCAGTGGTGAGGTGCTAGTAAATACGAAATTAATGAGGGTATTAAAAGTAGAGAAGGCAACAAGACAGGAGTGGCATTAAGCCCTTAGCTTGTTTGTTTTACTGGTACAGGTATTAGTACCAAAGGTGCACAAATGTTTGGAAAGATTACCTTGTACACTGGAAATCTTTAGGCTTTCTGATGATGACTGTTTGCTGGCAACAGAAAGGTTGAATCTCGTGATAGACGAAATCTGGGTTGGGGAGGGGGGGATGAAAAATTTAAACTGAATTTGGAGCTTAATTGTAATTAGAATAAGACCATAAATGTGAGGTAGGTGTAGGTATTAGAGAGAGGAGTTGATAAAAAGGAAATAGTGGTTTTATTATTGGGGTAGAAGAGGACTTAAGATCAGACAGTGCAGGAAAATTACAGTGAGCATTTGGTTCAAGTTAATGATCTGTTAAGTAAATAGTTTAGCAAATTCAATACATTTGTCAGGCAAATAAATCTGGTGCAGATGATACTTTTGAGGATGGTGTATATGTTTAGGCTTCACCCTTCTAGGGAGGTACAAAGTGGGAGCAGAATATACAGAGGAGTTGTGATAGGTATGCATGAAATTATAATGGGATCAGAGTACCAAAAAATATTAATATTAATGGAGAAGGTGGATAAGATGGGGAATACCTGACTTCCAGATTAGTTTGCAAGCAAGAGTGCTAGCATTTGTAATAAGACCTTAGGAAAGACAGGAAGGAAGGGAGAACAAAGATGAGGGATGAGAGAGATAAATAGGTTAAATGTATGGGGAGAGAAATTTAGGGAATTAATATTTTTGAGCATATGGAAGAACTCTCATGTTAAAATACAAGGTAAAACTCTGAACTGGAAGAGGTGGAGAAGAATAGGGTTCATAAGCCAGATGATTTGGTATACGGGTTGAATGAGGAGGGATGCAAGTGAAGATTTTTAAATTGAGAGGAAAGGATAGAAAGTTTTGCCCTGAAAGCAAAGGAGTGGTTACAATTTATGCAACTCAAATTACATGTTAAGGCTTGATTAGTAAGGAAAAGGGTGGTTATAATCCAGTTAATCCATGATAAAGGGAGGTGACTTAGAACTAGAAGGTAAGTGTTGAAAGATATATGCAGTTGCATTTTATTTTATTTAAGTTATCTGTTGTGCTATACCTTGTGTTTTGTCTTATGTTTATTGTCTTTGTTTGTTTTATACAGTATGTTGTACAATATATTAATGTTGTAACATTCATTTCTTTAGCAAATGACCTGGGCAGTGTTTCCAGTACCCCCCCCCGATTAACAAACAGTATTTTATATGTGGATATAAAATTATACTCATAAGCACACACACACATATACATATACACACACACACACACACACACACACACACACACACACACACACACACACACACACACACACACACACACACACACACACTGATCCAAATAAAACTCAATATAGACAGCACCTTGCGGGTAAGCAGACTCAAAGCATTCAGTCACCAATGCCATGAATGTCCCAGAATTTCATGTTGAATAGAATGACTTTTTTTGATGAGGTACTATATTCAAAAAATGGAAGAGGTATTATGATTAAAAAATATTGGGTGGGTTTGGGGTTAGTATTAAGGTTAAGGTGTTTACTTCAGAGACACAAGGTACAGAGTTTGATTCTTACCTTTAAAGGGGAAATTGGCTAGGCTTAAAATGGCCCACAAGGGCAGCTAGCTTACCTATGAACCCATGAACGTATGAACCTATGAACCCATGAACCTATGAAGTAAAGGAATGTAATACATAAAACAGAGATGATGGTCAGTTTTTGTCAGCGGTGGTAAAACAGTAAGGTACTCATTGATATAACCTGCAGCTATTAAGAAAAACAAGAACAGACTCATAATTCATGAGTTCCTCTGTACCCAGCTGAGGGGGAGGGTCATACCTCTCAATTGTACAGATTTTCACAGAATGTCCACTTTTCCCTCATATTTTTGGCCCCTTTTTCATAAGATTGTGTTTTTCTGGCAAGCCAGTTACAAATCAATAAAGACTGTTGTCAGAAAATAGTGCCATACACTTGAATTTCAGACTTCCGTTCAGAAAATTCATGCTAATGCAAAACCTGTTATTCTATCATCTTTGCTAAGTTTATTACAACAATATTTAAGAATTGTCCTTATTTTGGGGCCTTTGTCCCCCCATTATTTATGGCTTGGTCCAGATTTCTTGTTCCAAGAGGATGAGAGATATGGGGAGGATCAGTATTGTCTGATTATTTGCCCCATTTCTTTAACTACTTAACAGCTATGCTGGTTGTCTGTTATCAGATAATGTACAGCTACATATTAAAGCCTTCACTGATTATACTGAAATAATATGTGTCACAGTGCAACTGAAAATGTTAATTTTGCATAAACAAAATCTGAAAGTTCAACTATATACTAGTAACATCAACATGTATTTATTGTAGGCTATAAAACAGCAGCAGGAAGCTTACCTCTGCAAAGTACAATGTACAAATTCCATATTATGCACAGTTGTTCATTTAATGATTAATATTACTAAACAAGGTGCAAATACCATGCACAGTGAAAGAAAAACAACTGCCTTCACTAAAAGGGTTAAGGCATATTGTGACTTAATGACAAGATCTCTGCCTCATGGTTTCTTCATTCTGTCCTGACACATTGTCATCATAAATGTGGAAATTTGCAAATGTCATCTGTCTCTGGAGCCTTCCATTTTCCCAGCCTTCCAAAAACATTTTAGTTGATTGGCTACAGTAAATATATAACTTACTTTTACCCTGCTCTTGTGGGCTGGGTCATGACTGATAATGGCTTGAGAAGCACCAGCTTATCTAATTGACTGATTGATGGATTGATTGATTAAATAAATAAACAGTAAGGTACAGTTTATGTGGCCTTTAGGCATGATAAAAAGTTAAATACAATAGACACAGCATAAGGAAAACTAAGTGTTCCCAGCTACATACTTAATAATGAAAGAAATGCAGTATGTGCATAAAGCATATATAAAGCTATGTCAAACCCAGAGCTGTTGGACATGTAACACCTAAAGAAATCCCAATCCCTCCGAGCTACACACTCTAGGGACCTAAACCTTGTCACCACAATAAACAGGACATGCTGGAGGGATAGATTCCTGTCCCAGAGACTTCCCATACTCTGGAACAGGCTACCCATGTATGTCAAGCAAAGTCCTTCATTAGCACTCTTCATGAAAAATCTTGATGAGTGGATGGGAAATAGGAAATACACCCCGGGGATCACTTCTGTGTCTCTACTTGACAGTGGCACAGGAAAATAACTTTCTTGGGTGGAGTAAGCCAGGGAACCTTGTTGGCTAGGCTTACGTAGGCCCTTGGGCTGATAGCCTACTGCCTACCTATGAACCTAAGCTTACACCCACATTAGAGGCTACAGTGTGATATGGGTTTGGATCAGAATACATAGAAAAATCACTTATTATTTTGTGCAGTATGTGTTTAAGAAAATTACCAGCCCTGCAAATCTTAACAGATTATAGCATGTCATTTGAAAAAACATGGCTATGATAGTTTTGTTTGACAAAAAAACAAGTTATTTAGATTTGTAAGCATCAGAATGTCACATTATACAGACTCCTGGCCTGGCAAACCATAACTGTCTTTTACAGGTATTCAGATATAACTTTTCCCTTTCTGCAGGTAATATAATAATGATGATAATAATAATAATAATAATAATAACAATAATAATAATAATAATTCCATTCCAGGTAGGCCCATTGGACACACATTCCCTTTTCAGGGGTGACCCAGGAATAATGTCTGGTTGAGTGACTTGTTCAGGGTCACACAGAAAGCAAATGAACGTTTAAGGTATCAAACTTTGTACCACAGGAAATCTGTCCAAGGCACCACAAGACCTAAATAAATGAGTAAATCAGTCCAAGTCACTACTTTGTACCACAGGAATTACGATTATCTATGCCAACTGCCAAGTGAAATTCCTTGCAGTTCTTCATTATACCTTAGTCCATTAGGAAGTCCATTTCCATCCCATTTCACAATGTGTTGCCATAGCACACATACTGTCCTAGACTTCTTCCACAGTGTAATTGTGCTCTTTGCACTTACGTCCTCTCCCTAGCAACCTTGTTCCTTCCATTATGTCCTTAAAGTAGCTCACCCATAATAACTATAGGTGTACTATTTAAAACCGAGACAAGTTCCATTAATATGCATTCAGATAACCCACTTCATAAAGTCTTCCCTTACCCCCATGGTCTGAATTTCTTTTTCAAGTCTCTGATTGCTTTAAATTAAATTGAAACTTTTGAAGTCTGTTACAATAGGCTACCAAGAAGAGAAAGCACACATTGGTAACATTGCACTGTGACAATATTTACCTCTCAATAAAGGGAGGACTTGTATCAAGACTGTTACTGGCAAGCTAACCTGTGGTTTTCAGGGTATCAGTAAGTGGAAGCAAAATGAGACTCAGATTCTTAATGCTTCTGATTTACCAACGGCAGTAAGCAAAAAAAGAGACACTAATGCAAGATGATTTTGACCAGTCTTACTGCGGTAGTTTCTAAACCATCACAAAAGCAACACACTAGTGGATAGCCCATAGCATATGAGTAAAGAGTCTGGCCTCTGTTAGCACTAGCCAGGTCTTGTGACACAAAGGGCATAAGTGACCACAGATAAATTAATGGCTTTGGAGCATTATAGAGCTCTCAAGGAAGGATGGGTATACTCATTCTGGGAATATGGCACAGCCAGGGACTGCGCAGTGCCACAGTCCCTTGAAGGAGTGCCACTAAAAGAAGTGTTCCAGTGAGGTGGGCATTTGGCCACCTAGACACTTCACTGGTAGCAATCATCACAAGGTCATGGCAATCTGCATCTACAAAAGACAGGTCAGTGTGATTCCCACAGTGATGTGGGTCACCTGTCCTCAGCCCATCATAAAGGCCTAGGCCTTAATAAATATATCCTCATTGCTAGAATGCTTGCAGGACACAACCAACTGCTGAGGCTATCTGCATGATGGCATCTCTCCGCCAGATCTTCCCTTCACTGGGGACTATGCAGGATAAGGAGATGAATGGACATGGCTTTTGGAGGACTGATAATTTGAAGGCTCATTGGAAAGACATACATAGGAACAATATATCCTGATGGCACTGACTGTATTATTTTTCATATGAAAGCAACATGGTTCTAACATTTCAAACACAGGTGTGATCTGTTCTTTAACACAATGCAAGGAGAAGCAATCTTTCCCTACATTTAATAAAACAGCATTTCTACAAGTGATGTGTTGTTATTTAGTTAGTTAGTTAGTTAGTTAGTTAGTTAGTTAGTTAGTTAGTTAGTTAGTTAGTTAGTTAGTTACATTGAACAAAATGTTAGCCATAGAAAAACACCTAAAACTATACTTTTGAACAGGTCCTGGCTTCCTAAACCTCTCTGTGTCTGAGACTACTCCCTCATACCCCATTCCATAAATATATTAATTGCTTGGCCACATAACTTTGGGTAAAGCTGAACATTTTTCTTAATACTACCCAGTAGCCTTACATAAATAGCAAAACCACTTTGGCTATTTTAAATATGTTTATTACTTTTCACCTTAGTTAGATAAAAGAAATGTAGTAAAAAAATAATCATTAAAGCATACCTTGACCAAATAAACAAATCTGAGGAAGACAGTCTGCAGGTGGTGAATATATAGAACAGTTCAAAGCTCAGTTTCTTCATGCCACACAAACAGGTGAAGCTTTAAAAATGTAATTTTTTCTCTACTTCTAACATTACATCCATTATTCAGCTGATGTATGAAGAGATGTCTGATGAGACTCAATGCACTGAAGTCCAAAACATTAAATCATGACATGTAAAACACAATAACATCCAACAGTTCCTTTCACACACACACACACACACACACACACACACACACACACACACACACGCACACACGCACACACGCACACACACACACACACGCACACACACACACACAAACAAGCATGCACACACATCCCCAACATACATACTTACACACACACACACACACACACACACACACACACACACACACACACACACATATCTGCACTAGAAACACACCAAAATTGGAGATCAGGGCAGAAAATAAATAATATGTTTTCCTCATGTCGGGGGGTGGGCTCCCAATCGTGGGGAAAAGAAGAAAACTCTAATCTCTAGTATACAATGATTTCCGTATAAATACTAACACAACAGAGATTTAAGTAAACAAGCCACAAAATCGCTGCTTTGATGAAAAAATCTACAAATGGAACGGCCTCCCTCATTTTGTTTGAGAAAACATGTTTACATATTCTTCTATTTTTTAGTGTTCTTGATTTCATTCTGACAGAGTATCACATGCCAGTCTAATCTTACCTACCTTACAAGCACATACCCATGGAATTAACTTTCAGTTAATACATAATGTTAAACAGATTTAAATAACATGTAAAAGTGAAGTAGTGTATTACCGAAGGCGGCACTACACTAAAAGCTTTATTCTAATACAAGTTAAGAAACCTACAGTATGATGGCTATTTAGGTTAACCAGATTAATCTTTAAGTGCTTCAGCTAGAATTGCTTTTCTTTACAAATAATATAAATAATAATAATAATGCTTATACTGACAAGAAATAATAATAATGCTTATACTGACAAGAAAATTAAAATTAGTAAAATGTCAGCCCAAAACATCATTCTGTTCTTTGAAAGAAAAGCTGTCTTTTTTGGTTAAATGGGTAACAGTTCAAGCACAAACCTTTAGTTATAAGTTGATAAGATGCACGTGTCATTAAGCTGAAAAAGAAAGAGGCAGCATGAGTAATATTTATTAAGCCATGGTGCTCATCTCCAACACATCTCTTAGAGGGTGAAAAATGTGGGGTCTGTTACAGGGGTCTATATCAGAACATCGAAGTTTTAAAACTTCGAATGTTCTAATATCGACCCGTTTTGAGCGAACGCTAAAAATAGTGAAGCTGCAGAACACAGAATTCTTAACTAGGGAAAGAATTCGGTTGGCCGGTTCTGTGGCTTCGCTATTTTTTGTGCTGTGGTGGAAAGTTACGGATCAGGTTCAGGTAAGTGTGTGATTATGTGGTCGTTAGGGTTAGGGCACAGGTTAGGTGACTTAGGGTTAGGGCGCGGGTTAGGGGCGGGTTAAGTGAGTTAGGGTTAGGGTGCGGGTTAGGTGAGTGTGCAATAGTGACAGACCTTAGGGTTAGGGTTTGGGTTAAGGTAAGTGGATAGATAGTAGTGTATGTACAGTTTAGTGTAGGGATAGTTGTAGGATTATAAATGTATGTGTGTGGATTGATGTTGTTTAGGTGTGCTTGTGTTGTGTGTATGTGTTTCAGAATAGTGATTTTTTTCCTTGGGGAAAAAAATTCGCTGTTCTGAATGTTCGATATTATGTGGTTTAGATATTTTAGGTTAGATGAAATAGCAGTCGCTATTTTCATCTTTTGATAGCGTGATATAAATGCTGTAACAGATCTCTGAAAAGCAAAAAGTGCATTGAGATGCTCTTCTTTAAAAAGAATATGGAATAAAAAGTTGTATTGCAGTAAATGATACCTCTGGCCTACTAACAACCATTGTATATTTTATCTATCTATCTATATGAACAACATTAACCTTTTTCTATGTTTTCTTGTTTTAATTTTAGGTTATGCATTCACAATGTTTTTCTGTTTCAAGTAAAATACTGTTTACTAAATAATGCCAACTAATTATTATAATCAATTAATTGATATTAAAAATTAATGACAATCAATAAACCATAAGTTCATCATGTGTTTGGATGTGGTGTCTGCATACCTGCTTATGTCATCTGAACATATAAAACAATAATGAGCTTTATTGTGGTGCAGTCATAAACATATACAGTCATATGGACTGAGGTAAGTTATGATGTTAAGGTCAGTATTATGCAGCTTCATCATGGTTCTCTCATTCATCTGAGGGACAGAAAATGGGCCATGTATAATGTTGTGTCTCCAGGCTTAGGTCCTAATGATTTGTTAGCACTTGGCCTGGGAATGAAAGATATATGAGCTGACAAAAAGAACAAAAAAAGAAAAAAGAACTAAAATGAAACTGCATGTTCAACTCTGCTGAAGCAGTGTTTGTGAGCAGCAGAGGTGGATACCATTGTGTCCAACATAGTCCTGAAGGAATCCTTGTTTCGACACTATAAATAGATCATGACTTGGTCATTTTGTATAAAAATGTTTCCTTCTTTTACATAGGATGTACAAAGGTCTCAGATGTTAATGCATGCTAAGACTTTAGAAATGATTTTTTTTTAAACAAACTGTAAAAATTCATGTATCAGAAAGTAGGCTATCAGTTTAACAGGCTTGCATGGGAGGCAATAGGTATGCAAGTGGTACCACCATACCTCACTTTGCTTCTCTTTACTCCATTTAATAATTCTGGTAAGTCTTTATAGGTTCAAAGGTTCATAGGTACTTACTAGGCTTTGATCTGTGAGCATCTTAATAAGCCTAGATCTATATTCCCATGACAGCTTTTAGCCTTTACATTTTGTATCCAAATAATCCAGAGATGGGCAGAACAAGGATATGTTGGAACATTTACATATCACTCCTGTCCATGTGCTAATCCTGGGGGAGAATTGGTGATAAATCATCAACTCATCCAAATTACATTTGAATGGAGAAAGAGAAATGCTTTGCTTTCTATGGAGTGGAAGATGGTTCCATAGAAGCTGACTTCTCAGTGATATATCCCCACCATCTCCCAACATGCTCTATTTGTGTTGCAGAAGAGACTGAGATTCCTTGAGTGCGTGTTTATGCCAGCATTGGTGTTGACTAACTGGCACAAATGTAAGCTATCAGCTTACACTTCTGGTGGCATGAGCACAACCTGTAGCACTGCTTCTGGAAGGTGAATGGGCGAAAGAGAAGAATGAAAGGGCTTTTCCTGAATCCACACAAGTTGGCTAATCAGTTTAACAGTGACTTGACACAAATATTTAGTTAATTTTTTTATTTGCCTATCTGTCTGTCTATCTCTCTATAAATGTCTTTGTATATCAACCTATATATCTACTTTATTTATTTTACTTTGTTTTATTTGTTTGCTACCCACGTAAGCTGTCTGGGCACACATGCCTCTTTATTCCTCCTTAGTGGCAGACTACCACAGAAGTAGGGGGACAAGGCTGTTTGAGTGACTGCCCAAAGCAAGATACAGCCTTTTGTGACCATAATACCATCAATAACATCTGGTATTATTAAACGGCATGTGTATCACATACACATGTATACGGCATGTGTATCACATACACATGTATACGGCACGTGTATCACACACACATGTATACCGCACGTGTATCACATACACATGTATACGGGACGTGTATCACATACACATGTATATGGCACGTGTATCACATACACATGTATATGGCACGTGTATCACATACACATGTATACGGCACATGTATCACATAGACATGTATACGGCATGTGTATCACATACACATGCATACGGCACGTGTATCACATAGACATGTATATGGCACGTGTATCACATACACATGTATACGGCACGTGTATCACATACACATGTATACGGGACATGTATCACATACACATGTATACGGCACGTGTATCACATACACATGTATACGGCACGTGTATCACATACACATGTATACGGCACATGTATCACATAGACATGTATACGGCATGTGTATCACATACACATGTATACGGCATGTGTATCACATACACATGTATACGGCACGTGTATCACATACACATGTATACGGCACGTGTATCACTTACACATGTATACGGCACGTGTATCACATAGACATGTATACGGCATGTGTATCACATACACATGTATGAGGTGTACAAGTGAGAAACTACTTCAAAAATGTTTAATGCAGCAATCACTGAAATCCCAACGAATAAGGAAATGCCACAAGAAAACTGTTATAATAAATAGAAGAGACTTATAAAGGTTATATCTATATAGAAATCTGTCAAACAGTAAAGTTCTTCGTCAAGCAAAATAAGAGCATTCATAGTAATGTTTTGAGAATGGGTGAACTGTAGGTCAGTATCCTGACTGGAGAAAGAACATTCACCAGTAGGGTGTTAATCTACAGGTAATGCCCACGGAAAAGCTGCTGTGGAGCTCGGACTGAAAGTAACCTAATGGCTGCCATTAATTTATGAAGACCCACAACCCCAAGCCCCTATCCCAACAATACTCCTCAAGAAACTGCCACTCTGTGAAACTCATTTCATAGAATCTATTTGCAAATTAACTCCTACTGACCAAAGTACAAATCTACCCACCACCACTCCTAAGAGCACAGATACCATTACTTTTTTTCTCTAAATCCTATCCTCTCTGTTTTTATTAAATCTCTTCTGCTTAAACTAAAACCATGCCTCCCCCTGCTGATAACCCCTCCCCTCTCTTTCTTAAACTCACAGCTCACTCAATAGCCTACCCTGTCTCCATATTCATAAATAGGACAATTAAAGAATCTACTGTTCCTGACATCTGCAAATCTTACTACACCATACCCTTACATAAAGGAGGTAACTCCACGATACATCAAATTATAGGCCCATAGCCATTCTCTCGGTCTAAAATCTTAGAAAAGTACATATACAAACAGCTTCTAAACTATCTGACAAAAACTTTCTGACCCCCACTCAACATGGCTTCAGACCAAACCATAGCACATCCACTGGCCTTTTCTCTTTTACACATACTGTTACAGAGGCCAGAGACAAAAACCTACTGGTATCATGTCTTTTTCTTGACCTCTCAAAAGCTTTTGACACCGTCTCTCATTCTAAACTACTAACTAAACTAGATGATCTCAACCTCTCTTCCTCTGCTGTTCTCTGGTAACTACCTTTCCAATAGACTACAGTCAGTCAGATGGCTTTCTAACTGCTCTCCTTTCTTTACCTATTCAGATGGCGTTGCCCAGGGCTCTATTCTGATATCTTCATTTCAGCATCTTCACAAACAACCTCCACTCTTTCTGTAACTCCTCCTCCCTAATACAATACGCAGATGACTCTACCCTTATCTCCTGTTCTGATGACATCGATCACCACCACTCTATCATTCAAAACACATTTCAAAAAGTCGAACAATGGCTAACTGTGAACCAGCTCATCCTAAACCCTAAAAAAATAAACTTCTGCTTTTCCTCCCTAAGTCTCTCTCTCTCACCATAAAACTATCTTTCCCATCTCATCACATGACAATACCCCTATCAAAGCAGATTCACACACTAAACTTCTGAGTATCATAATTGATGATATATTAGAATTTGACCTCCATATCCAACAGTGTATTAAACAGACAAATCAAAAAATAGGTCTTCTCTATAGAAACAAAAAATTCCTTGCCTCTAACTCCAAATCTGCTCTTGCTCAGGCTTTTCTCCTACCTTATCTTCTATACGACTCTCCTATGCTAACATTTCTACAATCTTCCCTTATAATCAAACCGGAGCAAACCTATAACAGCATTACTCGATTTGCCAATAATCACTCGTATAAATCCGATCACTGTCTTGCCTTAAAACAGCTGCAATGGCTTGAGTTCCCCCAAATTCTTCTTCTTACCCAGCTGCAGTTCATGAACACCTCACTAAACAAACCCTCAGCATATCCTGCTCAGCCATGAAAAGATCCTAAGTGCTGTTTTTTATCCTTCTGCATTCAGCCGTTATCAAACATGCTCAGATAACTTCTGGCAGTTAACAAGCTCTCATTATATCGGTTTCATATCATTTTAAATATGGTTTACAGAATGCATCTAGCTGATACTTGTGGAATATGTAGCCATACACCATGACAGGTTTTCCAAGAGTCACACTGTTTGTTGACTTTCCTAAAATTTTTGACATAGTAAAACATTCAAGCCTATTTTGCATGTTTAACGGACCACCGTGTTGCAGCTCGGTAATCTGCTGTTTCTCTACTAACATCCAAAATAGGACAATGGCAGAGGTATGGCAAAACATATCTGACAATATGAATGTAGGACCTGAAAATACCAGAGCTAAACAGCATTAGGCCTGGTCAGTATTTGCATGGGAGACTGCCTGGGAATAACGGGTGGTATTTATAATAGGATCTTTAGTGTTGTACTTCTTCAAAGGGAAGGGAAAACTGCAGAGAAGAAGAAGAAGAAGAAGTCGACAAAGCCTAGTTCCATCTGATCCTACCAATTCATTGGCTTACTAGGACCAGGTCTGTATGTTCCAGGCTATGCTGACAGTAGACAATTCCATGTGACAGCTACCTCAGATTAAGTTCCAGCAAGAGTGTCTGTACTTGACTGACCAGCTTCTCAGCGGTGATATTAGTTGGATTTTGATTGGCTTGCTTCCGCTGGGGCAAAGTCTTAGAGGCATTAAATAACCAGAGGCTTGCTCAGTTTGGTACTCATTTCCACTAATGCAACAGCAGCAAAAAAGCAATTTCAATCTTTTTTGGGTAATCAGCACAAGTGTCTAGTGTACAACAGGTAAGGATTCCTCTTCATCCACGTTGCAGATGATATATCTTCACTGCCTTCTGTATTTCTGCTTTGTTGTATTATTCTGTTTGAATTTACTTGGGCCTTATTACATTCATTTAAAATCATTGTTTCTTTTTTTATCTTAACTTACTGACCAATATTTCATCTCATTAAAGCACTGAAATTGGCACTGCTGCTGTGCTGTTTTGTGGTAAATAAGCCTGGACGTTGTGTTCAACATCAGTCTTAACTTTAGCTCTGTGAATAGCTAGTTCCGTGTTAGCGCTTAGTTGTCATTTTGTGGTCCATACAAAAGCCACCTAGCAATTGTTCTGTAATGTGTGCAAGTGACCTATATAGTACTATGGTCATATAACATGTATAGTACTAGGAGTTGCAACTCTTCAACGTTGTTGAGTGAGATTATCATTAATCTTTGTACAATGCAGACTAATTCTGCCTTTTTAGTAGGTACTGGTAGATTAGCTACCATCTAATCTAACTTCAGAGTATGACCCTAAATAGATCATCTATAAACCTTCAAGATCTACTATGATAGTCACTCTACAATCCTTGAGTAAAACAACCAGCTCGTCTCCACCAACCTTTTAGCAGCCTGACTCAACAGCCTGTTCTCACCCCGTCTGTGGTCAGTTTGATTGCATCAAATATTGCAAGGCAATGTAGTAAATGTCTTATGCTTGCCAACTGTTTATTACTTCTACCAATTGATAGCACAACCTGCAAGAGATGAAAATGTTTAAGAAACACAGAGGTACATGGGCAACATCACAATAGTACTACTCAACACAAAAGATGCCAGAACTTAAGGCTCTCCTGCAACTCAGACACATTAATATTTGTGTAGTTATAGAGATATTTTCAATGCGACAACAATCACTCACTATACCACAGTTTACATCTATTATGCCTTTGGGCATTATGATAAACTATGGGGGAGAATCTGTGCTTCTCAGACATATTACCTCACATTAAATTACCCACAAACCAGAGCTGGAGCTTCTAGAGCTCCAAATAACCCTTAACAAAACCAACTATTACTTCATTGTTAACTATAGACCCCATCATTATTCCTTAGATATCATGTAAATTACTTAAACATCATTAATAGCAAATAAAACTACTGACTAGATGTTCTAATATCCTTGACTTAGTCCTTACTACCTTAGCACCTCTCTGCACCCCAGCCTGTATCTCCTTATCCCTAGAGACATATAAAGGAAATTCAGTCATTTCTCCACCAGTCCTAGTGGTACCACCTCACCACCAAATGAAACATTTTTGGGACTTTTCCAGTACAAACCTACTTCAGTGTGTACATGACTGATGGAAAATTCTCAGATGTCCTGTCCAAAAAGTCCCTACATAGAGAGCTGCAGCATTCACCTCCAACCTTTACCAGCACCTAAACAGTTGCATAAAAATATTAGTGTCCTTCTAATTTAGATATATATTGGTAAATTCAGGAATAAACCTCTCTGGTGCAATTCCCAAATTAATAAACTGTATAACAAAAGAAGTGAATAGTAAAACATCTCCAGTCCCTCAAGACTACAATGAGACATGCCAGCAAATCACTTAAGAACATTAGCAGAAAATGTAAAGTGGAATGCAAGCTTAAGGTTGCTACAGATAGCAAAGGATGAGCAAATCTTTCTTAAGTTATGCCAGGAAAATAAGGAATAATGTCCAGGAATGCAACATACTAATTTATAACAATATCAAAAATTCTGATCCCAGTGATAAAGTCACTATATTAAGCAGGCACATTTAGTGCTATCTTTTCCCCACCTATCCCCACGGTTTCCTTCACTGTCCCAAAAAAGATGTTTCCTCTAAAAGTCTTAAAATCTCCATCAAAGGCTAAAAACAAAACTACCATTTAACCACACAGTATATGTTGGCATTAACAAAAAATAAGACAAATGCAAAGTAAGACCCTACATTGTCCATTGGATTGCAAATTGCCTATCAAATATATGTTTAGTTGCGAACATAATTGGTACCCTTTCTCAACAAAAAATAATGGTAACTAGTGAGATCTGTGCTGGGTACTCTCCTGTTTGGCATTTATTTTGGATGTCTAAGCCCATATCCCAAAAGTTTGGCTGCCCTGTTTCCTGATGACTGCAAGCTGGTTAATATTATCTGTTCAACCACTGATATTAAATAGCACCAGCAAGGTTCAAGAGGCTTGAAAATGATTTCAAGTAAATTTAAAAAAGTGTAGCATAGTAACATTTGGCAAAATGCTGCTCCCACATCATACATTATAAATGTTACTGCTCTGCAGATAGACACTGTCATAAGAGACCTAGATACACATGTGTACAACTATGTCTCTCTCTGTCTCCGTCTCTCTCATTCAGTTATCATGTTTCCACCAGAATCAGGAGATCCTTCTATCTATCTCAGATAATTTCCAAGAATAGTCTCCATATCCAAAGAAGTCATCATTCCACTGTATTCATCTTTAATCAGGCCATTATCAAATACAATGCCCTGTCTGGTATTATAAAACCTAGCATATTGTTCATCTGGAAAGGATTCAAAGATATCTGACCAAGTAAATTTAAATTAAAGACCTGAAATTATTCAACTATCCTGAGGGATCAGCACAACTCTTCTTACACTCAATACCCTACACTGACTGTTCTGAGGTGATTTATGTCTCAATTCTTGATTCGTGAAAGACCTAATCCTATGAAACCTGCTATTTCTTTTTAAAACCAGTGGCTCTGCAAAGACCCACACTACAGACCTTAAACTTGCCAACAACTAAATAAAATTTGCTGAAAGGATTGTTTACTAACTCAGTTTATTCCCAGTCTATGGAATGAGTTACTACTACAGGTCAAACAAAGTTTTCCTTTGGCTAACTTTAAGGGTAGTCTTAATGGATGGATGGGTTCACACAAAATTTACTATAGGGTTTTCATGTCAGGCCCTACTCAGTCTAAGAGCTGAGTGCTATAATGCACTTGAAAAGGATAGTATGAACTTATAAGTGTGTCTACCTATAGGTGTGTTTGGTTAGACACCTTATGGTCCCCATGATTGCTTCCTATGTTCCTGTGTTCCATAAGGCTATATACATGGTCATTTTTGTTTCATTTTCTGAAACCACATGCAAGAACACAGAAATGGAAATCAATGTATCCAGTACTCTAATGCTCATGCTTTCCCGCCTAAGACAAGAAACTCACAAACGTTTACATTATACATGTAAAGCTCATTCAGTAACTTGGTTGTAACATACTAACCTAGTACTAAATGAAAAGAAAAAAAAGACTAGAATATCTTCTTTTTGGAAATCTTGCACATAACAACAGCAGTCCTGGTGATGCTACACACATTAAAATTTAGAAAAACTGCTCAGTTCTGGAAATATCTGTAAGTGACAGCTGGTAGCAGCATCACATTCAAATAACATGGTCAGAGCACTACCAAAGACATTAATAGGGATATCAGAGTCATCAATAGAATAAACTATGCCTGCTTCCAAGTTCAGAGTGAATATATGCTAATGTTTGCTTCTCCTTTAACTCTTATATGGACCCATAGCAACTGGTAACCTTAAAAATAGTTTCCAAATTAGCAGCATATAATAAGATCGCAAAACTTTCACCTTATTTACCTCCTTTCACACACCAGTGTATAGTACCCCAAATGCCTCATTATGACTGGGAAAAACAAAATGAAATATTCCCAGCTAACGTTTACTCAAAAATGACATTAAACCATCTCTGGTGTAGCACACAGCAGTATGACATATTTGTTTTAATCAATACTTACCAGATGAAAATAAATCACATAGCTGTATGAGAGTTAGAACTCCCAACTGAGCTGGAGTGTTTAGGATGGATGTGCTCACCCAGGGAGAAAAGGGGCAGCCTGGGGCCATCCAATTCCACAATGCCTTAGGGGGTCAACAATGAAAAGAACGGTCGAGGATCAGCATGTGGCCACCCAGCTGCTATGGTGGTAGTTTCATCATGAGTGTGCCAGAGCTCATACTCACACAGGTAGAGCACTGTGATTCCCTTTCAAGTACAAGTCACACCTCTTCCACCCAAGAGAGGGTTAGGGTGTACCTGATAAACACTTATTGCTAGGATATTAGCAAGGACACAAGCAACCTTCATAGGGGCATGAATGATTACCCTTTTGGATGTCTCTTTCCTGTATTTTGGGAATACCTAGTATAAGGAGCAAATGGACAGAATTCATTTGTGAAAATGTTGGTGGTCAGCATACACATGGGGCAAAAATCACTTTTATAGTCAATGTGCTTGCGGTTAAGGCAGTTTCAAAGTGTGTCCAAAATCTAGAGTTTGGTTTTCTTTTCACTTAGAATGAGTATAGGCTCGCTTAACCATTAAAGTAATATGTCCATGATTCTTTCTACAGTAATAGAAAATAGCCTAGAATTATTAGGTATGCTATGGCATGTGATAGTTCTTTTAGGTATATAGATCACAAGTTATCCACAAAAGGTAATCTATAATCTTTAATTCTATTGATTAGGCTCTTAGGTGTCTTATACGTTATTCAGTTAAAAGAGAATTCGAACTCTGAGGCTCGGTGCCAGTTATACATTCATAGGTATGATGCTTATTTACTGCCTTGGTGCAATTTGGACACTTTACAATTATGCACTTGAAATGATTAGCAAATGTTTTAGCTATGTCGAAGTATGTTGAAAAATTACATTTGTTATTTTTTGATTATTTTATGTTGCCAAGCAATTTTTAGTGATATTCCTGAAAGTTTAGATATGTGTTTCTTTTTGTTTAGGAAATGTAAATAATACTTTTCCTTAGTGAATTTGATTTGCTTTTTTTGACATTTGTTTCTAGTTTCTTTACACTTGACTATGTGTCATTTTAGGCTTTTTATGTCCTCCAGGCTGATTCTCTCACTTTCATGAGTTTTCGTGCTGTGGATTCAATCCAAAGTAATAATGTGTTTTTTGTTATGCTCTACCTGGGGTATATTTATCCAATAAAGAAGGTTCCAATGCCATGGATCAACTTATTCACACCCCCACCAGGGGTAGCAATATCCTAGATCTGGTTATTACCAACATGGGCAACGGGTGTTCCACACCAGAGGTCAATTCCTCGTTGGTCAGATCCGACCACAAGCTAATCACCCTAGACATCCACACCCCTCCCCCACCCTACCCCCATTAGGGAAACCACAGTAAAAAATTTCTCCAAAGCCAACTTTACGCTTCTTAAGACAGAAGTGGTAAACTTCACGACACACATGCTGATGGACAATAGAGGTATGACTGCTGAATCCTACACAAATGCACTTTATAAGCACTTACACGAGTGCAGGGATCGTGCAATCCCTAACAGAACCAAGATGCTATCCTCCAAAAAAAGGAAGCCAATCTGGTGGTCCCCTGCTATAAACAAACTCTACAACAGAAGGAAGAAACTGTTGCAAAAAAGAGTAAAATCCCATGATTGGAGAAACTCCCTGGTCAGCCTCAGTAAGAAGCTGAGATCCCTTATAAAATCCTCCAAAGCTAGTTATGTAAACAAAATTGCCACTGACTCTAAAGACAACCACAAAGCATTCTATAGCTATGTCAAGAATCTCAATGGCAACACTCAGATCTGCTCTGAGTTACAGCATAATGGCACTAAATATACAGAACCAACTGATATTGCCAACATCCTGGCAGATAGGTTCAGTGCTAACTTTACCCCTCTGTCATCCCCTAAAGGGCCCATCTCTATACCAGAAGAATGCAAAGTTCCTGTAATCACGGCTACACAGGTAAAAAACACACTCTCCAAAGCCAAGAACACAGCATCCATGGGACCTGACGACATCGCAGGCTGTGTTGTACATGAACTACAGAACGAACTGGCACCCCACCTAAGTACCATGTTCAATCATAGCCTCACCTCAGGCTATGTGCCCACTGAATGGCGCACAGCAACAGTTATCCCACTCCAGAAAGGGGGAGCCACCACAGACCCCGGAAACTACTGCCCCATTAGCCTAACGAGCCTGTCTGCAAGGCTATGGAGCGTATCATCATGGAACTTATAAACAATGACATTGGTAATCTCCAAACTCAGGACCCCACCCAGTTCGGGTTTGTAAAAGGCAGATCATGTCTCCTAAACCTGAAAGACTTCTTTGAAGCAGTCACCAAAGCCGTAGATGAGGGTAAGGTGGCTCACACAGCCTATCTAGATCTCGCCAAGGCTTTCGACACCATCCCCCACTCTGGAATTATAGATAAACTCACTAAACTAGGTATAAATCCCTATGTCACAAGATGGGTTGCCAACTGGCTCACTGACAAAACCCACACTGTGAAAGTAGCAGACTCCAAATCCAACTTCAGACCAGTGACAAGTGGAGTACCACAGGGTTCAGTCCTGGGTCCTCTCCTGTTTGGTGTCTACTTCTCTGAAGTACAGGCCAACACAGAAGGTCTTTGGCTAATGAAGTTCGCAGATGACTGCAAACTAGGAGCCATAATCAAAACTCCAAAAGATGTGGGCATCCTACAAAAGGGCCTCGCTGAGACAGATGCCTGGTGTCAAAGCCATGGCGTCAAGCTCAATGCCAAAAGGTGCATTGTCATCCCTTTTGGTAAAAACTCAGTACCCATAAACTACCACATAGGTGGTAGTCTACTTAACACCGAAAGTGTGATAAGAGACCTTGGGACACAGGTGGACAGTAGTCTCTCCTTTGATAATCACATCACCACAGTAGTCAGGAAATCCTATGTGGCACACCTCATCACAAAAGGTTTCTCATCCAGGAAAAAAGAGGTCATTGTTCCCACAGAAATACCTCACAAAGAGGATTACCGGCCTCAAAGAGATGCCCTATGCAGACCATCTCAAAAAACTGCAGCTTTATTCCGTTGCATATCGCCTACTCAGAGGCGATCTCTGCCTAACACACAAAGCTATGTCAAACCCAGAGCTTTAAGACATGCTCCACTTAAAGAAATCCCAATCCCTATGAGCTACATGCTCTAGGGACCTAAACCTCGTCACCACAATAAACAGAACATGCTGGAGGGATAGATTCCTGTCCCAGAGACTTCCCATACTCTGGAACAAACTACCTATCTATATCAAACAAAGCTCCTTATTAGCACTCTTCAAGAAAAATCTTGATGATTGGACAGGAGATAGGAAATTCACCCCGGGGATCACTTCTGTGGCTCTGCTTGACAGTGGCACAGGAAAATAATTTTCTTGGGTGGTGAAAGCCAGGGTACATTTGGCTAGGCTTATATAGGCTCTAAGGCCAATAGCCTAGTACCTACCTATGAACCTATGAACCTATTACTGAGTAGTGTTATAACATAATTTTGTCTTAACTCAGTTTTCTGCACTTTATTTACCCTTTTTATTTTAAGAGAAAGAGAACTGAGTGATACTCACTTGACGTCATTTAGACCAGTCACTATGTGAGCAGCCACACTTATATGGGATTTTCTTTGTTGTATTGCAAATCAAGAGTCATTTTCAGTGTGTTTCTGTGTATCCTTGCTGGAGAAAGCACCATACCAAACTAGGAAAGTGAAGCATTGCACTTGTAGGCTATTGCTTTACTTTGAATCAGTTTTTTGAATTGTATTTGCCCTATATGATTTAAAGGGTAAGAACTGAATAATGCTGCATGGCAGTGAGCGGGACCATGCTCACTCATCACCTCATACCCAATTTTCTATTAACTAGTTTTGGGTGGTTTAGTCCACTAGTGCTGTTGTAACCTACATGATTCAAAGGCAATCAAGCTGCAACACCAAAACTTTGGATTGCTACCTCTAACAATAGACTCTCTCAGAAATATTACTTTTAAGTGAATCCATTTCTTTGGTAAACTCACCATCACTCTTTGCTAATCATCTTGTTCAGACCATTTATAGTTTACCTCATTTTTTTCTGAATGTAAAAGTATTACATACTATTAAAGTCCAGAAATGGATTACTTGCTATTTTTCCCTCTAGATCTTTATTATATTACTTCTACTCACTGTCTCTTTAGACAACTCAAGGTCAAGAAAATTAATAAATTAGGTGGCAACATAGAATTTCAGGTTAAGAAGATGAATGAAAGAACACAGGTGTTTTTGAAAATTTACTAAATCCTATTGTGTTCCTTCGCAACATACTCCTCAACTGCTATGAAATAGGAATAATGCTATGCTTTTTGCCCTGAGATTTATCCTTGATCCTCCTAGATTTATGATGTTCCTCATAAAGTCAGACCTTTTCATGGAAGCATACTTTACTGCATACATATACTAAGCCTATACAAATATTCAGTACCACTAACCACACAAAGCTAAATAAATAATGTCCTTTTAGTGTAAAAAATAAGAAAGTACTACTCTTTCTGACCACCTGATAGGATTTCTAACATAACAATGTCCTGATCAAACATTACTCACTTCAAATTATTTAGATTGTTTTCCATATGCCCTACAATTTCCACCGGGGTGGTGGATTTGCTTTAATAAATAAACATGTGCACACCCATACTGACATGCACAGAACGCTAATATCTAAGCCCCACAATGTGCACACATCTGTGTGTGATAGTTCTGATTACCATACTCAGCTAGAGAGCATGACAATGATGAGGAAGCCTAGCCCGCCCCCCTGAGGAAAGTCAGAAAGCCCCTAGCCACCCATATTCCCAACCCAATCAGCCCTCTAGTTTCACAGATGGTGGCTATCATTACAGGCAGTATCTCTACCTCTGTGCCAACGAGTTAGCTTAGGACTCTGGGAGACATTGCAAAAGTACCTAGTAAAGAACACTAAAACAGTACAAAATGGTTAGAGGATTTTTTTTTAATTTAAAGATCCCATATATTCCAGAAGAGTAGAAGCAAGTGATAGTGAGTGAAATAAAAGCAAATGAATTGTAAGGAATAAATAAATGAAAAAAAAATGCGCAGGTAATGGTGGACTTCGAGGGGTGTGTGTTATAAGAAGTGGAGGTTAATAGTGAAAAGCATTTTAATAGATTTATTTTACTTTAAGAGCATTCACTGATGAACAACAACAAGGACAGCCCTTAGATCATAACAGAAAGCAGAGCATTTGTTAAGACAGCAGGGTGCAATAGAACAGTGATACTACAGATGCATCATTATGACAGCGATTTTCATGAACTACAGATTGTGCGTACAACAGCTCATCCTCCAACAAGCTGCTCAGGGTCTGGGCCTGTTTTTCAAACCTGTAGACTGAATGATAGTTAGGGTTACAAATTCCTTACTATTGAAGCCAGTCATTATTCACACGAGTTTAGACTGAACAGCTCCTCTGCTGTATCAACAGTCATAATCTTTTACTATTCGTCTAAAGCTAATGAAGTCCAGGTTACTTGTGGAAGTACTAGCAAATGTTATGGAGCTCAGGTTTTGAGTCTAAGAAATAATGTCCATGTAGTCCAAAGTGGCAAATGCCCAAATGTCAGTCTCAGGTAAAAAAAATACTGATTAGATTAAGAATATATAAACTGAAATTTAAATTAGGGGATCCTAATGGGCATCTTACTGTTATAACAAAGAGCTTTATAGTTTAAATTCACTGTTTATCAAAACAAATTTCAATGCAACAATGCCTTTAA
Organism: Protopterus annectens; assembly: GCF_019279795.1. Taxonomy (NCBI): domain Eukaryota; kingdom Metazoa; phylum Chordata; order Ceratodontiformes; family Protopteridae; genus Protopterus; species Protopterus annectens. The sequence continues at coordinate 394,401,050 of NC_056749.1, forward strand.
GTCAAAAAGTAACTAAATACATGATACAAAATTAGCCATCAAAAGGAAGAAGGAAATAAAGGATTTCATATAATGAGTACTGATTTTAAGCCAGCATGTTTTTTCCTCAATTACCTGTCTAGCCAGGCCAGTAAATTCTTGGCAGCACCAATAAGGTCAACCACAGAGGTAAGAAAATCATTTGGAAGTCGTCGTGAGGCTCTTCCATCATAATGGCCACTTCTCCGTCTACCTGTGATGAAGTTCTGCAGATTTTTGGCTGAGGCATTCAGCTTATGAGAAAGAGTTCTTAGGTTCTCAGTTTCTAGCCCATAATTCTGAAATAGAAATCAGGAAACATTATTACTTCTTTGGTGTTGATGAACAAATGTTCATGATATTTTTTTCATCTGTTATGCTTTAACTTTACATATTTAAGTATGTATGCAAATTTCATGCAAGTTCATTGCAGCAAATCACTACAGATAAATACTCTAGTTTTTCCTAATAACTTTATCAACAAATAGCATTACATATATTTTTTATGTATATGGGTATACATAAGATGATCTGACTGAAAAATATCACACCATCATTCATCAACAAAACTGAATGTCACATGCATTACTGATAGCCTAAAATGTATGCTTCATAAAATTACACCTGGAGCAAAAAATGAAATAATCTTTGTTTTTTCAAAACTATGAAGTCTCCCTCTCTACCTTATGTATGTATGGTAAACCTAACCCCATCATAAACCCACAAATTAGTTTGCAAAAAAAAAAATAATAAATTAATGAAATGGCAGATTTGGTGTTTAGTAATCATTAGGGTTAGGGTTTAGTGATCAGAACAGAATTTTACTTGTTTTGTTTTTGTGTTCAGTTTTTTTTTTTAATTGTTTTTTGACTGGTAGACATCAATGTTTTTGTTATTGGATGTTTTGATATACAATTGTATATAAAGGAAGTGTGTTCCTTAAGAAAGATAAGTGTTAGTTTTGGTTTCTAATGCTGAAAGTTTTGGTTATACCAAAAGCTTCAGTATTAGGTGGTTTGTGTGAATGTGTGTTAGGTTTACAGTAAGAATTAAGATAGGAGATAGATTAATGTTTGTGCATTTCTGCTACTGTTTGTGGAGTGTATCTGAGTAGACAGTAAGTATTTGGGTTGTTAATGTCAGATATCTTATACATACCAAAAGTTTTGGCTCTGGGGTGGGAGTGTGTGTGTGTGTTTGTGTGTGTGTGTATGTGTGTGTGTGTGTGTGTGTGTGTGTGTGTGTGTGTGTGCATGTCTGTGCCTCTGTGTGAATGTTTGTAGGTGGGGGTTAAAGAAATGGCTTGGCAAGTGGATCGGTTTAGTGTTTTGCACCTTTAATTTTGCATGCTATGTATGTCTCTGTAGCTTGTGTACATGTAGTTTTAGGAATCTATTTTCTGTGGTTATGTGTAGGGTTAAAATTAGTGTTGGGGTAGGGTTAGGGTTAGTGGTGTACGGAGTGTAACCTCCTGCCCATCCTTACTAATGCATTCTAACTCTAGCCCTACCCAGGCTTACTAATGCATACTAATCCTATCCCTGCCGCTTCCTGCACGTCCTTACTAATGCATGCTAACCCTAGACCTGCCCATGCTTACTAATGCATGCTAACCTAGACCTGCCCCTTCCTGTCCATGCTTGCCAATACATGCTAACCCTATCTCTGCCTCTTCCCTACTTGCCCATGTTTACTAATGCATGCTAACCTTAGCCCTGCCCCTTCCTCCCCATCCTTACTAATGCATGCTAACTGTAGCCCCTATCCTGTCTGTCTTTACTAATGCATGCTAACCCTAGTCCTGCCCCTTCCTACCTGTCCTTACTAGTGCATGCTAGCCCTAGACTGCCCCTTCCTGCCCATGCTTACTAATGCATGCTAACCCTAGCTCTACCCATGCTTACTAATGCATGCTAACCCTAGCCCTGCCCCTTCTTGCCCATGCTTACTAATGCATGCTAACCCTAGCCCTGCCCCTTCTTGCCCATGCTTATTAATGCATGCTAACCCTAGCCCTGCCCCTTCCTGCCCATGCTTACTAATGTATGGTAACCCTAGCCCTGCCCCTTCCTGCCCATGCTTACTAATATATGCTAACCCTAGCCCTGCCCCTTCCTGCCCATGCTTACTAATGTATGCTAACCCTAGCTCTGCCCCTTCCTGCCCATGCTTACTAATGCATGCTAACCCTAGCCCTGCCCCTTGCCAATAGTTCAGACATACTTCTAGAAAATGCTATTCTACAGAATAATATTAAATGGTATGCCTTCAGCCATTTTTGAAAACATTCACATTCCAGTTCAATACAGTACAATACATATTTCAGTTTGAGGCTGCATCACTAAAACAATGTCATTATGCTAAGCTGTCCAGCTGATCTGCTCACAGTAGCTCATTAGCTAATACAATGAAGGAAAACATTCCCATGGTACAACATTGCAGGCCTTACTTCCAAAAAATGTAGCAGTTCTTAAAAAAAAGTTTCATAAGCACTTGTACCTATTACTGTATTTAAAATGTGCAAAAATTGGTCAGTAATAAGCTAAGTAATTTAAACAGTGTTTTGTTTCTTAGCACTAGAGAAGATGCTCTCCAGATGACAGACTCACCCATCTCCTCTCTGGTGTTCCCTAATCACTTGCCTTAAAGATTTGAGGAAAAAACTGAAACAAGCAGATCTGGCAGTCTGTTTCCACACTATAACTATGAAAGTTATCTGACATGTTTTCTAATCCCTCTGCCTTAAGGCACAAAACGGAATGTTTACAAATTAAGTATTTCTATTGACATTAGCTGCAGGGTTTCTTGGAGGCATAGACTGTTTACTTACATTTATCAGAAAGGCTCACTAATCTATTATGGTCCAGGCAATATAAAACTGACTCAACACTACCTCTCTCATAGATTAAATAACTAACATTTCTCTTCCCCAAAGAGGACATTTCCAAAGTCCATGCAAATCATAGGAAAATTAAATCTGGTTAAACACGACAAGTTCAAATAATCATGTAAACATACAAGTCTTGAATAAAAGAAGATGACTAAAAACTACAACAAAAGTATTTGGATTATATCATTATACTTATTAAAGAGTGTATGGACTGCAGTATATTAGTCTAATGCCTTTTTTGTTATGTCATTAGATGATGAAAAAATAAGCAGATTCCTCAAGCTAGTTTTAAGAAAGCTAGAAATATGGACTTTGGTAGTCTTTTAATCAGTCCATGTAATGTAAAATGAAATTTATTTTCATTTAAAAAAATAGCAGGCAGGAATACCACATATATGAGTCCTTGAAGTATCACGATGGTGAACTGCATGCCCTTGAGTTTCTGTTCATTTGCGTGTGTGTGTGTGTGTGTGTGTGTGTGTGTGTGTGTGTGTGTGTGTGTGTGTTTGTGTGCAAGTGTGTGCATTTGTTTGCATATTTTATTTTTTTTATTTTGCATTTGTTTACAGGGTTTGTCCAACTGGGTTTAGTCAAAAAGTCCTTTTCAGTGGAGGCTCTGGGAAAAAAGCTCCAACGCATTACAAACACTGTTAAACAAACATTCAGTACTATACAATACATATATTTTATCTATATCTATATCTATACCTATGTCTATCTATAAATATCTCTGTATTTATATTTATATACACATGACCCTGCATATGATTTTACACTTTGTTAACTTCATTGTCCATACTGTATGAAGCCAGTTTTTAATAATGACCATGAAAGGTTCCATTACAAAAATGAGAAACAAATACAAACTGTGGATTACAAAAAAAAAAAAAAAAACAGAAGAATAGGTAACAACAAAACTAATACCCCAAAAAGGACAAAATTATCACAAAAGTTATTTATTAATAGTTAACTATGGATTACATAGTTGAAACCTATGTTTTAGAGCAAACTAGGAATTTTAAAAAGAACCAGAAGTGTTTATCTCATCCATAATATTACAGGATGGATTACATTGGTTAAAGAACTCAAAATCAGAGCATAACCAAAAGTGATACACAGCATAATGACATGAATTTTAAGAAGATGCTCTGATCCCATGGAGAGATTAGTCCACACTTATTTACCATGTAAACCATAGAAGATATACAAGATTCAGTAACTTACAACTAGTGTGGCAGAGGAAACCTGGACATGTTAATAAAATGCTTCCTGTGCTAAGGCTACAGAGTTTGAATCTTTCCACCTTCATTTTCCTGCACTGTGACCTTGAGCAACTCATTTAACCAGACAATGCTATGGAGCAACTGGGAATATGACAGAACAATATTTAGTGCCAGACTTATTAAATATGGAGATTATATAGTATCATACGAGGGGCAGTTTGAAGAACTTATATTGTAGAGTAAGAGGGATTATCTGAAACTAGAAGATACTCAATGGGAGAAAGTACAACAGGTGGGAGACTACACTGCCAAATGCCTATTTCTCAGACTGTTATTGAAAGACAGTTGTATACCTCACCCTAAGGTCTTAAAGGGTTTGCATCACATCAGAATACTACACATATGCGTACAAAGATCTTAAAACAGAAGCTTGAAGCAGATGATGAAATGGGATAAAAATCACTCTGGATTCCCATTGAATCAATGTATTTGTTGAGTAAATAGTAAGTATGGGCACAGGGAGAGGATCTGGAGTTTAATATATTAACCTTGTTGTATGTGGGGAAAGTTTATCTATCTTCATGTGCCATGCTGACAAATTAAGCTGTTTATAGCTTTAAGCTATATTAGTTATGTAAATTGTACAAATAAAGCTGCTCTCAATTACTAACCTAATACTATTTCTGTCAGATAGCTAACACTGGCAATAATCACTGATTTTCATGGCAGAAGGGTGCCATGACATCTCAGATGCTAGACTTTTTATAATAGTAATATGCATCTTTTTCATATTCACATTTTCTTCTTGGTGTTATTTCATCTCCTGTTTGTTATGCTATCAGCAATGCTGCCCATTAATATAGCCAAACTGAACTTATTCACCCAATTCAGTTCATGATATTCACTGCTGTCCTGCGCAAGTAATTTATGCTAGGCCTACATCAAATCAGTGATATTTAGAGAAAAGCTCCTTATATTTTTAGATTTAGGTCTTATTAATAAAAAAACATTACTGTATACTTCCCGGAAATGAAATAACAATGTTATGTTAATTCTACAAAACGATCATGAAAAAAGGCTACAAAGAGACATGCTAAGATCAAAAGAAGCTTAACCTAAAAAGAATTGTGACACAAGCATGATACATTTCATGATGAGGCGTGATTTTCCTTTCTGAACAGATTGAACTGTAGAGGGTTACTGTATAATTTATCAAGTCCATGTTAAGCAACGGAACATTTTAATCAAGAATTGTTAACCTATTGTGGAACCGATGCAATGAGTGTAAATGGGTAAAGCCCTAACTGCACTCCAGATGACCTGGGTTCAATTCGCAGCACAGGCATCTGAGGTGCTGATAGGGAGGGAAAGACATTCATCAAAGACACTCTGTGCTGGGAGGTAAGGTCCACAGAAGAGAGTAAAATCAGGGGTATAATATACCACCGTTCCAGCAGCAGATGCAGTTGCCAGCACCATGCCCCAGGATGTCGTTAATATCTACTCTGGACCTAGCTCACATGGAGAAGTCCAGGGAAGGAAGGAGGAGGAGTAGGTAGATCCACCAATGGACAGGGGCACAGGGATAGTTGGAAAGAATGAAGCAGGGATGGGGGGGGGGACTGTTATCCCCTAATGAAGCTGTGTAAAACCAGAACTGATTATATTAAGCAAGGGAGACTATGGGGTGGAGTACCCTACATGAGGGTACAGGAAAACAAAGTCTTGGTTAATAAAATGTCATACAAGTATGCAATTATTAATTTACTTACTGTTTTTCTGTCATGAATATTACTTATTTAGCTTGTAAATCCTCTAGGATTAATTAATTAGGATCTTTAGGAGAAATGGCAGTGGAATTTTTAACCAGATTATTTAATGAAATTTTGGAAAGTGAGAGGATGCCTGAGGAATGGAGAAAAAGTGTTTTGGTACTAATTTTTAAGAATAAGGGTGATGTGCAGAGCTGTAGTAACTACAGAAGGATTAAATTGATCAGTCACAGCATGAAGTTATGGGAAAGAGTAGTGGAAGCTAGGTTAAGAAGGGACATGATGATTAGTGATCAGCAGTATGGTTTCATGCCGAGAAAGAGCACTACAGATGCAATGTTTGCTCTGAGAGTGTTGATGGAGAAGTACAGAGAAGGTCAGAAGGAGTTGCATTGTGTTTTTGTAGACTTAGAGAAAGCATATGACGGTGCCTAGAGAGGAGTTCTGATATTGTATGAGTAAGTTGGAAGTGTCAGAGAAGTATGTACGTGTGGTACAGGAAATGTACGAGGGTAGTGTGACAATAGTGAGGTCTGCGGTGGGAGTGATGGATGCATTTAAGGTGGAGGTGTGATTACATCAAGGATCAGCTCTGAGCACTTTCTTATCTGTAATGGTGATGAACAGGTTGACAGACGAGCTCAGACAGGAGTCCCCATGGATGTTTTCAGATGACATTGTGATCTGTAGTGAGAGTAGGGAACAGGTGGATGAGACACTGGAGAAATGGAGATATGCTCTAGAGTGAAGAGGAATGAAGGTCAGCAGGACTAAGACAGAATATATGTGTGTGAATGAGAGGGAGGATAGAGGAATGGTGAGGATGCAGGGAGTAGAGGTGGTGAAGATTGATGAGTTTAAATACTTGGGATCAATAGTTCAGAGTAATGGTGAGTGTGGAAGAGAGGTGAAGAAGAGTGTATAGGCAGGATGGAGTGGGTGGAGAAGAGTGTCAGGAGTGATTTGTGACAGACGAGTACCAGTAAGAGTGAAAGGGAAGGTTTACAAGAGGGCAGTGAGACCAGCTATGTTATATGGGTTGGAGACAGTGGCATTGACAAAAAGGCAGGAGTTAGAGCTGGATGTGGCAGAGTTAAAGATGTTATGATTTGCACTGGGTGTGACGAGGGTGGATAGGATTAGGAATAAGTATATTAGGGGGTCAGCCCAGGTTGGAAGGTTTGGAGACAAAGCCAGGGAGGCAAAATTACATTGCTTTGAACATGTGCTGAGGAGGGATGCTGAGAATATTGGGAAAAGGATGCTAAAAATGAAGCTACCAGGTAACAGGAAAAGAGGAAGGCCTAAGATAAGGTTTATGGATGTGGTGAGAGAGGACATGCAGGTGGTTGGTGTGACAGAGCAAGATGCAAAGGACAGAAAGAAATGTGGCGACCCCTAACGGGAACAGCTGAAAGAAGTTGATGATGTATCTAACATCTATGTACTATATACAATAAAGATACAAAGGTACAGTCCTGGGATTATTTATTAATATTTAAAATGTCAGACATAAAACCTTTAGAGCTTAGCACAATAATCATGATGCTAAATGACTTGGGGTTAATATGTACTGTATAACTGAAATATGCAAGCTGCAGGCAGAAGTATCTTACAGGTACAAATGACTGGTTAGTCTATTTACAGCTGTGTGCTCCTATAGCTAGGTGTTCTCAGACTGAGATATATTACCTGAGACACATTACTTTAATTTCTATGAATACTCTTTTTACACGTGGCTGCATGTTTGTCTAATGGCCATAGATGAGTTTAGAAATGTAAAATATATTTAGGCAGTAACTGTCAGTAGAATACTGAGTTTATCTGTTATCTTGAAACTGCTAAATTTGCATTCCTTCATTAGATATAGTTTTAACTATAATAAAAAGAAAGCCAGACTGTGATATTTGTAACTTTTGTGGGAGGGCATTCCAGATAATAGTCCTTATTTTGTATAAAGCTTGTCTTTGAATTAAAATCTATATTTTACAGGGAATCTCTTGCCCATAGTGACATATCTAGTGGAGGACAATAGTGACGGCAGACGAGCTTGTGGATTGAAGAACAAAGAACAAGGTGGTCTGAGATTACCTGATTTGAAGTGATACTTCAGAGATACACAGTTAAGGCTCCTATACATAGCAGAAGCAGAAAGGTATAATTCAAAGTAGAAAATGATGATGAAGCAGTGGGAAAATTCAAGAAATAAGGAGAAACAGGGATTTTGAATGCTAATCCATAAGGAGAATAACAATAACCATACAGAATATTATATTTGTAAAATTGCAGAAAGTATTCTAAGAACTAAGCAACACAGAAATGGAGAAAGGAGATAATGTCAATAGGGATGACTGCAATTAGGGATCCAGACAATAGGCAAGAGGAAGCTGGAATTTATTAGAGAAAACTGGCAAAGGAACCAGGGTATTGGGGGCAAATAACTAGAGAGGGAGAGATGATAGAATGGAAAGAGGCCAAGTGTACATTTGTACAGGTTACAGACTGCCTTCTCTATCAAGGATTGATATCAGAGTATAGACAAAGCAAATGCAATAGGGAGATCCTAAGTGAAAGACCAGCACTGGAAGTGGAATCTAGAACAGAAACTGCTGTTAAAAAATGATAATTAGCAAGGCATACACAATATTGCATAGTAACTATTAGAATTAATCAGAGGAGGTTAGAAAGGATTGGGAAAAAAGACTGGATAAACAATTTACAAAGCAACAATTGAAGGCTCTACAGTATATATGGCTTCCAAGTATACAATAAAGTCTAGAACACTTAGGACTTTTGCTTGGAAGTGTTTGCATAAGTATTTTTATACCCCAAGCAGACTCCAAAGAATTTTTCCTCAGGTGTCGAAGGTGTGATGGGGAAAAAGAGATAATTTGGAGCATATTTTTCGGGAGTGTAATGAATTGGCAGACTTTAACAATTCGCTGCAGACTATTCTATCAGATATAATTGGTGAGTAAATTGTTATAACTAAGGAAATAATTTTTTAAGCAGGGATACAAGATCTGAATTATCTAGACAGAGTAAGGCATTACCGAGTTTAATACTGGTGGCTACCAATAAAGCAGTTACTAGAAAATGGAAATCAAAATTTAAACCAACCATATTAGAAGTACTGAATATAGTAACAGAGATGAAAGTACTAGATGTGGCATCTTTTGAAAAGGATAGAAGCAAATTGTAGTTTAGTGGCAGTTTGGGCAGTTTTTCCATCCCTTTCAACTTTCTGGTTTAAAAGCCCACGTTTGCACAGGTTTGCACTTGTTTAAGCTCCGCTCAGCAAAGCCGAGCTGAGGTAAACTATTACAGGTGCCAGAAAGTCTGCTCTTCAGTTTTTCCCTTAGATCTTGCTAGTTCTTTCTCTCTTGCACTTCAAATAGCCTAATCACGTTGCACTTCAATAGGTTTTTGTAGCAATTATTATAGCACACCTAAGTGCCATCAGCACTAGTCGCTCTTCATGGAAATAGCTCCAGTACTTAGTAGTTATGACCACCCCTCCTGGCATGATTAAAGAGCAGTTCCCTGTGCTTTCTCCAATTAAACTGGTCCACTTGAGCATTGTGTGGCAGTATAGCAACACAGACAACCCTCTCCTCTTACCTCCCAACACTCAGACTTGTGAGAGGTGCACTTATATCACCAAATTGGAAGCTATGCACTCTCCAGCCAAGACTGGTCTAGCTGGTCAAGAGGGGAAGGTCAACACCTGCACCACACCACATGGAACACATAGCCCTCCGGAACACCCATTATCACAGCTCTCACATAAAAACACAAACCACACATCCACCTTTGCTGTGGCACTTAATAGAAATGTAACCGAACAGCAGAGACTTCCAAGACAGCAATGCACTTGATCACCACAACACAGCACAAACCACAGGACACATAGCTCACCTCCACAGTGTGCCCCTCAACCTAAGACCCTAAGGCTAAACACACTGACCAATACACTAATCATAGATGACTCAGATGTCCCACTCACTTAGGTGTGAATAAGGAGAAGGTAACAGTCAGCTATCAGGTGCCAGAATCTGACACATAACATATGCACTCAGGTCAATCCACAGCAAGTACAAGTATGACTCTGTCATTGTCCATGTGGGTGTGAATGACCTGAGACACACTTCCCTGGACTACATGAAAAGAGACATGGTGGAGCTCTTGGATTATGTGGCCCAGGCAGGTATGACACTAGGCCTGAGCAGTATCCTACCATTACCCAGAGTAATACCGCAGTACAAACAAAAAATGATTGACTCCAACAACTGGCTACATTTCTGGTGTCATTCTAAGGGGATCCAGTATCTGTCTGCCTGGGATGACATGATTGACAGACCTCAATGCTTTGCCAGAGATGGCCTGCATCTGTCACCTCTGGGTTTCCAGGTGCTGGCTAAGGCTCTTGCCACCCCTATAGTGCCTTTTTAGGCGGTGTTTCAAAGACCAAATTACCACTGTAAAAGCTATAAATATATGCAATCTGATGGTCAGGCTGCTCAGCACTAGATGTCTAAATCTCAAGATGCACTCGCTCGAAGCAATCCTCAAAATGGAGAACATCAAAATTTGTGCTGTAACAGAGACCTGGTTTAAAGCAGCACAAAGCACCCCTGTACTACCAGGCTATAACTCAGTCCACACCTTTCGGCCCCGAAACATGGACCGAAGCTCCATAGATGGTGGTGTCTCCATATTCATAAAGGATATGCACACCTCCAGACCAGCAGCCCAGCATAATGCATCTGAGATTCTTCAGGTATAACTAACATTGGATAAGACTGCAATCCAGGTCATAGCATGCTATAGGTCCCCAACCATGTCCCTAGACTCTGGTTCCATGTTCCTAAGCACCCTGGAATCTATCAAGGTCCAACCCAACACTCTCATACTAGGAGATTTCAACTACCCCTCCATCAACTGGCAAAACTACTACTCAAGCACCAATGCACTGGCTCAGCGCTTCCTGGAATTCATCAGTTCCAATGCCCTGGACAAGCTCATTCTTACCCCCATTAGAGGAAGCAACATCCTTGACCTGGTTATTACTAACATAGGCAACCATTGCTCTACACCAATAGTCAATTTCTCCCTGGTTAGATCCGAGCACAAACTAATCACCATGGAAATCCACATCTCACCCACACCCCCAGCAAAGGTATTCACCATGAAAAACTTCTCCAAATTTGACTTTGGACTCCTACAAACAGAGGTGGCTAACTTCACAGCACCCATGCCAATAGAAAATAGATGCATGACTACTGAATCATACACCAATGCACTGTACGAACACGTACATAAGTACATGGAGCTAGGCATACTCAACAGAAACAAGATGCTCTCCTCCAAAAAGGGAAGGTGGTCCCCTGCCATTAATAAACTGTACAACAGAAGGAAGAAACTGTTGCAGAAAAAGGTGAAGTCCCAAGGCTGGAAAAATTCTCTTATTAGCCTCAACAAAAAGTTGAGATCCCTCATCAAAACCTCCAAAGTCAGCTATGAAGGCAGAATTGCAGAAAACACTAAAAACAACCATAAAGCCTTCTTTAGTCATATCAAGAATCTCCATGGCAATACCCATGCTTGCTCTGAGTTACTGCACAATGGTGCCTCCTATACTGAGCCAACAGATATTGCCAACATACTGGCTGACAAATTCAGTGCCAACTTTAGCCCCCTCTCTCCTCCTAAAGGACTAGTCTCAATACCGGAAGAATGCCAGGCACCCTGCATTACTGCAGCACAGGTTAAAGCTGCATTGTCTAAGGCCAAGAATACAGCTTCCATGGGACCCAACAATATCTCTGCCTGTGTTCTACATGAATTACAAAGTGAACTGGCACCACATCTGTGTGCTCTGTTCACTCAGTCTCACCTCAGGCTTTGTCCCTATTGGATAGTGCACTGCTGCAGTCATCCCTCTCCATAAAGGAGGAGCTACTACAGACCCTGGAAATTATCACCCAATTAGCTTGACGAGTCTGATATGTAAGGCTATGGAGCTCATCATCATGGACCTAATTAACAAGGATATAGGGAATATCCACACTCTAGATCCCACACAATTTGGTTTTATGAAAGGTAGATCATGCCTGCTCAACATGGTTGACTTCTTTGAGTCAGTCACCAGAGTGGTGAATGAAGGTAAGGCAGTTCATACAGCCTACCTCGATCTAGCCAAGGCCTTTGATACCATTTCTCACTCAGGAATTATTGATAAACTCACCAAAGAAGGCATCAACCCCTATATCGTTAGGTGGGTTGCAAATTGGCTCACAGATAGAACACACGGTGTGAAAGTAGCGGACTCCAACTTAGACTGCCGACCAGTCACAAGTGGAGTCCCACAGGAATTGGTTCTGGGTCCTCTCCTGTTTGACATCTACTTCTCAGAAGTCCAAGCCAACATGGAGGGACTCTGGCTGACCAAATTCACAGATGATTGCAAGCTGGGAGCCATAATTAACTCCCCAAGTGATGCACACATCCTACAGAAAGGCCACACTGAGACCAATGACTGGTGTCGAAAACCATGGCATTAAGCTTAATGCCAAAAAATGCATCGTCATCCCCTTTGGAAAAAACTCAGTTTGCATTAATTGCCACATTGATGGGAGCCCACTGAACACTGAAGGAGTTATAAGAGATCTGTGGACACAGGTTGACAGCAACCTCTCCTTCGACCACCACATTGCCACTGTGGTCAGAAAGTCCTTCTATGTGACACATCTCATTACCAAGAGTTTTGCATCCAGGAAGAAAGAGGTTATCATTTCTCTCTACTCTTCCCTCATTAGACCACTCATAGAGTATAATGCCCCATTTGGCATGTACCTCACTAGATATATGCAACAGCTGGAGAAGCCACAAAAGTACCTCACAAAGAGGATCCTAGGCCTTAAACACATGTCCTACATGGACAGACTCAAAAAACACCAGCTATTTTCTGTCTCATATTGTCTACTAAGAGGCGATCTCTGCTTGACTTACAATGCCATGTCTGACCCAGCTCTGTTTGAAATGTTACATCTGAAGAAATCCTAATCCTTCCACATCACACATTCCAGATACCTCAACATCATTACCACAATCAACAGAACATGCTGGAGGGACAGGTTCATAATCCAGAGACTGCCCATGCTCTGGAATAGACTTCCCATACATGGCAAATAGAGCACCTCACTGGCCCTCTTCAAGAGAAATCTTGATGAGTGGATGGGAAACAGAAAGTTCACCTCGGGGATCACTCCAGTGGCTCTATTTGATAGAGGCACTGGGAATCAACAACGGGCAGCACAATACCAGGGCACATCTATGGGCTAGGCTTGTAAAGGCTCCAGAGCCATTAGCCTAGTACACACCTATGAACTCGAAAAAATGCAAATTATGCGAACAATGCATGCGGAATAGTGTTTTAGAGGAGGACTGAGGTTTAAGGGAGGGCAGGAATTGAATAAGCTATGTAATGTCCAATTGAAAATCACTGTACAGAAGATCATGCGTGATCTTTCTTGGGTGGCGTAAGTCAGGGAACCTTGTTGGCTAGGCTTACGTAGGCCCTCGGGCCGATAGCCTAGTACCTACCTATGAACCTATGTATAATGTTTACAACTGAAAATATGTCAATATGATTTGTTTTCATTTATATAAATGTATGAGTGCCTATATCCTAAGTTATAATTCAATAAAGATTTTTTTTGTTTAAAAGAAAGTTAAAATATTGACCTGGCCTCTAGTGGCAAACATTTGACATTTTGTATGGTGGCACAGTGGTGTTCACCCAGGTATGACAAATAAATAGCTGAAGTTTGTTTTCTTCTGTCTCTAAAAGAATGGTATTATAGTGAGAGTTACAAGAGATTAAGGTAAGAGCATATTCAAATATAGACAGTATGACATTAATAGCCAATGATTTTATTTTGTTGGTAGTTGGTTGATGAGTAATACTATAAGGAAAGTTTATCTGAGTTAGAACTTTATTTTTTTGTGTGTTTGGTGAAGGACAAAGTTTGATCTAGTAGAACTCCTAGTTAACTTTGTTCAGCTGTGTTTGACAGATGGGTGCCCTCTTCATCAGCTATAACAATGGAAGGAGATGAGGTTATTTTCTATTATAGAATGGGCAAACTGTACAGCAGCACCCTGACTGGAGAATGAATGTTCCTTAGCAGGCTACTAATGTACAAGTAATGCTCACTAAAAATGAGTCTGCCACTTCACGGCAGCATATCAAGCTGCCATGGACATCAGACTGAGAAAACCAAATGACTGCCATTATTTTAAGCTCTCTAAGTAGCACTTTTGCTGTGTGTAATTATGTCTGTGTGTCAGTGTATGCGTGCATGTCAATGAAAGTGAGAGCGAGTGAGCCATTATTTTACACTCACTAAGCAGCGCTTGTAGTGCATGTTGCTCTAGCTTCCTAACAAATTACTTTAGTTGTATTAGTATTACTCTAGTCACTTTCTATAGCCTTTTGTAGTTTTGTTCTTCATTGATTGTAAGGGCTATCTTGCATTCTCTATATGCTTTATCAGAAGCTGTTAGTTGTTGTAGGTCATTTGTCAGCCAAGTGTGCTATCTTGGTAGATTTTCATCTGGTTCTAAGGGGGAATAGTTTACCCCATATAGGTATGTGGAGGTTGTAGGGAGCTACAGTGGAGATGTCTGAAGAAAACACTGAGGAACAGTCTACACTATCCAATTCAAATCACAGTCATCTTCAGTACTGTCTTGAATGTTTCTAGTGAGACATATATTACTATTGGTTTTGGATAAGAATAGTTTCCTACTAAAGGCTACTGTAGTGATGACTCATAGTAGGCAGTAATACTTGCAGGGATTTCACTTTAACAGGACTGTCATGATTATGACATTGAGGACTGTCAAGACTGGTCCTCCATATTCAACCTCACTAGTTCCAACTCTGCTTTAAACTTTCCATCAAGCAAGTTGCAGTCTCCTCTCTAGGCAAAAGGAGACTCAGAATGCAGGAATGCTCACTAGGAAAAAAACAGGATAAATTTAGAAACAACAGGAATCCAGTGTTCAGATATACCAAAATTAGCTAGAGTTAAAGAAAACATTCATGAGAGCAACCAGTACTGCAAAAATGTCTTTCCTAAGAAATGTGTAGGAGAGACAGACCAGCAACCCAAGTTACTCTTAGAAAAAAATAAAGGAACATACAGAAACTACTGTAGAATCCTCAGAGCTTTCCTCCACATAAAGAAAACCAAAATTTCATAGCTTGGTAAGCAGTAGGTTAGTTACCATTGCAGGTCATTTTAAACCTAGTCGACTAACAGTTATACTCCCCAGGCCACCTCTGAAAAAAGGCATTGTTCAGTCAGAATTTCAAAGTAAACTAATGCCAATAATAAAATAAATAAATAAATACATTCATGCATACATACATAAACAACAAACAAATTATTGGCACTTCCTAATAGAAGCTTTAAAAATATAGAAGGAAAGTTTCCTCCTTACTGAACCCAGTCATTTCAGCATAATTCTTCCTGGCCCTCTCAAACATCTTCCTCACAACTTTACACACTAACAGTTTAAACCCCAACATTCTATTTTATGCAGATTCTTGAAAAACAAGTTAAAAACCCCTTACTGAACCACAGCGAGAAAAGTAATACATCCTTCTCTGTCTTTCTAAATTTGATATTTATATTTGTAAAACTCTTCTCAGACATCTACAATTGATTATTTGCTTCATGGGCCTTCCCTACCCAGTTCCATCATACACTCATAAATCTTCTTTCTTAGAAACTCCATGCAAAGGAGTGCAAGAATTTCAGATTAATATATATCCTTTGCCACTTACACAGCTTTTCAAAAAAATATCTATAACCATGTCCTAAGCCACATTAACAAATATGGGCTTCTATGTAAAACCCAAAATGGCTTCCACAACACCATTAGCACAATGACCCAATTATGCAGCAGCCAACAAAATCTTCAGTAATATGGATGAATCAAGATTAACAGGTGGATTATTCATCGACATAACCAGAGCAATTGAAACACTTAACCATTACCTCAACAGGCTCATTAACTATAATATTGTTAGAGTTCCAAAGATGAGCCTGTTTAGCTTATGAAGGAGGAGGTGGATTATTCACAGACATAACCAGAGCATTTGAAACACTTAACCATTCCCTCCTCCTTCATAACCTAAATGGGCTCATCTTTGGAACTCTAAAAATATTATAGTTCCAAAGTTACCATCAAGACAGAACATTCCAGGAATACCCAAAAAGTTTTATTAATTCAAGGCTCCTTCAACAAAGGAGTACAACAGAATTCAGTTCTAGGCCCTCTTCTTTTCCCATCTTTCCTTCATTGGTCTAATCCCCAATGATCTCCCCAATCTGAACATTATAATGTATGCTGATGATTCCTCATACTTGAAACTAGCAATAAACTTCACAGCTCCATCTGAAGCTGCAAGAAAGACAGCTTCAGAAAGATTTGCAATGAAACTCAAAACAAAAGGTTACTTATCAACACCTTAAAATCTAAAATTATGATCTTTGGAGTACACGAAAAGATTCCTAAGCACGCCATCATTTTATGGAAGCAACCTAACAGCTATGACTGAACAAAGATACATTGTCCTCACCCTTGATCCCTAATTATCCTTCTCCAAACATACAGACATTATCAAAAACAAAGCACTCCCTCAGCTATAAAATATCCCACTTACTAATGCCTGTCTCTCACCAAGTAATGTCAAGGAATAAGTTAATCAAAAAAAATGAATATGATATTCCATTAGTAACTTTACACTCAAGCAGAAATGCATACAAAATAGTAAGAGCAATTAACAGTCTGCTGAGCTACGTTACTTGCTAACTAGTGAATCCATCATTGCTCACTCTTTTCCAAGGTAAAATATCTATCAGTGAATGAAAGAGCAACCCTCTTAATATTACTACTACTGTCATCCCACATCTTTAAAGCTATCAATTTGGGCTATAGCCCCCATTAAAATTTATGTTGCAAGTTAGACACTACAGCAATGCACTGTGGAATATAATTAAGGACACCCTTTCTTACTTAGATTTAAGATGGATTTGGGTGAAAAGGCATTTGCAAAGCTTGCACCTGCAATCAGGAAGCAACTCCCAACAGAAATCTGATAGGAATATACTTTACACATGTTCAAAAGCAAGCTGAAAGAGTCCCTTCTTAATGAACGCACCTGTGACTAATGTTAAGAAAAGAGTTACGCACACAATGGAAATAACACTGGTCACATTGCCACAGTATTGACATTAAGTGCAATATTCATGCTTCAGTCACTTTTAACTTCCTCAATATGCACTTGATTGTTTTTGCTGCTTTAACAAGAAAACTCTATTGTAAATATTGAGTTGTTTCTCACAAATGTGATGCTTTTGAAATCTGTTTGTAGCAGCAGTTGTAAAGCATAAATCATTTATCATAACACACCATAAACCCATGATTAAATGAAGATAGTGCCAAATTCTGTCAATCCAGCCATTCAAAATATTGTCTATAAAAATTTGCAGCTGTCTTTTTCTGTATGCATTTTTGAACTGTTCCACTTTAATTCTTGCCTTCAATATTACATATGTACTTCTAATTAACCATATTATCTTATCAGGGGAGCACAGTGCTTACATTGCCTTACTTGTAAAATGTCAGCTTATTCTGTCAAATAGTTTCTCTGCATTGAGATCAACTGACAGCAGTTGTTTTGTCTTAGATTCTGCTTTTGTCTGGATCATCATTGTTCTGTTAATGTTGTCAAATGTTTGCCTCGCCACAACAAAGTCACACTGATCCATATCTATCAATTTTGTCAACACCTTTGCCATTCTTTTAGGCAGCCACGGTGGTGCAGTGGTTAGTGTTGCCACCTCACAGCAAGAGGTTCTCCGGTTCGATCCTCGGCTGGGTTGCCTTCTGTGCGGAGTCTGCATGTCCTCCCTGTGGTCGCGTGGGTTTCCTCCAGGTGCTCTGGTTTCATCTCACATCCCAAAGACATGCTGTAGGGGGATTAGACACTCTAAATTGGCCCTAGGCATGAGTGTGCATGTGTGTGCCTTCTGTGGAACTTGGGTGCCGGGCTGGCAACTGGACACCATAAAACTCCACTACCAATCATGAGCAGACAGGTGATCCGCTGTGGTGACCCCTAACCGGGAAAAGCTGAAAGTAGAAGAAGAAGTCTATTCAAAACATTTGTTGAAATTCTTTATTTTATCATATTTCTCTTCCTACATTGTAAAAAGTTTGCTTTTCTAACTTCTGTGGTATATCTGAATATTTGTTATACTAAACTGTTGTACTTATGGGCCTAGTCATGGCTGAAAAGGGTCTGATGATCAAGTCATCTACCTAGTTATTAAATTACAATTAATAAATAAATTGTTCTTTTCAGGTACTGTGGTTTGGCATGAAGCCTGAGTAAATTAACTGACTAAGGTTACAGGGTACAGTAGTATACTGGCGGCAGTACTCTGTGAACCTAGGGTTCGAAGGAGGTTACCAGGCTAATGACCCTAGGGCCTTTACAAGCCGAGCGATGTAAAAACCCATGTACCCTATTTGACCATAGTTAGATGGTCATTGTTAGCAGTGTGATTCTACGATCAGTACCAACTATCCCTCTCCATCAGAGACATAGGTGCCACCCCTGGGGGAATTAATGGTCACCCATCTAATTATCAAGGTTGCACTTAAATAGGGTCATTGAGGAGCTCTGGATTACATGAAGTGAGAGCTTATTCCAGATGAGTGGCAATCTCTGGGAGGTATATCTGTCTCTCCAGTATGTGTTGTTAATGTCATGGGCTAGGTTGAGATCCCTGAAGCGAGGGACTCTTGTCCCATTTGTTTTGTGGATGTGTAGCATTCCCTTTGCAGCAGAGTCAAAGACTGCTCTGCGGGCCAGGCACATGTTGCCTCTTAGCAGCCTGTATGATACAGAGTACAGTGACAGGGCTTTCAAACTTTTCATGTAAGTCACGTTTTGGAGGCCCTGGATTCTTTTGGTTAGGAACCTCTGTGATCTCTCCAGTTGCTGCATGTGGGTGGTGTGATACATACAGAAGGAAGTATTGTATTCAACTAGTGGTCTGATAAGAGCTGAGTAGCAGTGGAGTTATAACCTCCTTAGTCTTGGATGTGATGCCCTTTTTTATGAGATGCGCAATGTAGAAGGCTTTCCTTACTACTATGGACACACTGTGATCAAAGTTTAGATCGCTATCAACCTGTGTTGCCAAGTCTCGCACCACTGGGTTTGAGTTTAGAGGGCTGTTATCTATATCATAATTAGCAGATGCTATTTCTTTACCAAAGGGGATAATAAGACATTTTTTTTGTGTTTATCTTTAGTCCGTGACTTTGGCACCAATCATTTGTCTGTGTCAGCCCATTCTGTAATATGTTTACATCACTGGAGGACTCAGTCAATGATTGCAACCAGTTTGCAGTCATCTACAAACTTGGTGAGCCAAAGGCCATCTACTTTTGCATGGACTTCAGGAAAATAAATTCCAAACAGTAGCGGGCCCAGCACAGATCCTTGTGGTACCCCACTGGTAACTGGTCTACTGGTGGAGGTGGACTCCCCAACTTTGACAGTGTGTGTTCTGTTGGTGAGCCAGTTGGCTACCCATCTAGTGATGAATGGGTTAATCCCCAGCTAAGAGAGTTTTTCAATAATCCCAGAGTGGAGGATAGTGTCAAAAGCCTTGACTAAATCAAGATAAGTGGTATGTACTGTTTTGCCCTCATCCAGGGCTTTGATGACTTTCTCAAATAAGTCCACCAGGTTTAGAAAGTAAGATCTACCCTTGATGAAACCAAATTTGGTTAGGTCAAGAGTTTGAAGATCACCTGTGTCCTTGTTGATAAGGTCCATAATGATTATTTTCATGGCCTTGCAGATAATGCTGGTTAGGCTTATATGTTGTTAGTTTCCTGTGTTGGTTGATGGACCCCCTTTGTGCAAGGGAATCACTGTTGCTGTTCTCCACTCTGCTGGAACAAAGCCAGTGCTCAGGCTGTGGTTAAAGACAGTGTCAGGTAATTCTGCTGGGTCTTGTTTTAGACTGTTTACTAAACAATCTGGGATGTTTTCTGGTCCAAAATAGGCCATGTTTTTGGTCTTGGAGAGCACTTGTATGACCTGATCTTTGGAGATGCTCGGTAGGGGACTGGTGTCAGGAATGCTTTGGGGTATGGCTGGTGGGGATAGGGAGGTGACGTTATTGCCAAATCTGTCAGCTAGCAGGTTGGCAATTTCTTCCAGTTCAGTGTGAATGGTATCATCTACTATAAGCTCAGCACACAGTTGTGGATTCCCTTTTCGGTTTCAAACATAGCTAAATAATGCCTTATGGTTGCCTTTAGCTAGGGATGATAATTTTGTCTCATAACTAGCCTTAGAGGACTTTATAAAATATCTGATTTGCTTGTTCAAGCTGTAAAGGGTATTCTTCCTCTGTTGAGTAAGTTCTCTCTTGTTCTGAGATATCAGTTTCTTTCTTTTGTTTTATAACTTACTTATACTTACAGCCCACCATGGTGGCTTATTTTTTCAGGAGGACCTGGTTTGAGTCTTGTCAGGTACAGCTGAGTCAATACATTTATAGAGCATTTATGTGCTCTTCTAAATAGGAGTCATTGGCTGTGTTAACAGGGTCTTTGAAACTTTTTATACCATCCCTTAGGAGACTATAGTTTACTCTGGAGAATTTTTTCAGGTTTGTTTTCTCCTGTGGGAGTTTTAGTTCTGATCTTTACTTCAAATCAGACTGATTTATGGTCTGACCTTGCCAGGGAGGGCAGCACACAAGGGTAGTGCAGTGAACCCCCATGTTGGTAAGCACTAGGTCTAGGACATTTGAGCCTCTTGTGGGGGTGCATACCAACTGCTGCAGGGCATTTGAATTAACAAAATCCAGAAACCTCAGAGCAATCGTGTTTGTGCTCATGTAAGTCACCCAGTCGATGGAAGGATAGTTGAAAGCTCCCATGACCAATGTGTTAGGCTGTATGCTGAGTGGTTCTAACAAGTCCAGGTAGGTGGTGTGCTTCTCCTGGTTCATGGTGGGGGACCTGTAGCTAGCAATGATGTGGTAGTGTATTTTGCCTATAGTTATTTGGACCTGGAGTAGCTCAAAAGAGTTTTATTGTTTTATCAGTCTTGAGGTGTATTTGGATTTACTAAAGATGGATACACCTCCACCTTTGGTTCTTTCACACTCATTTCGATGTTTAAAAGTATGAAAGTCACTGCAGCCTTGTACAGCCAGGGTGCTATCTGTGGCTTTGAACCAAGTCTCAGTGACTGCACAGATGTCAGCATCTTCCAAGGTGAGGAGTGATTCCGCAGAGTGCAATTTATTGTTTAGGTCCCCAGCATTAAGCAGTACGACCTTGAGTTTGTCTCAAGTGGATTTCTTTACATTGGAAATTTTGTTCTTTTGACATTGCCTAAAAAGATATTATGAGGGAGGCAGGCATCTTTGCCAGTATCCGAAAGCCTTGAGGAGACAGGTAAAGGTCATCTCTGGCAAACCAGAGTGGTCTGTCAACCATGTCTTCACAGGCTATCAGATACTGGATCCCCCCAGACACCAGAAGCTGAGAAAATTATTGAACTCAGTCATTTTTTGTCTGTATTGTGTATTGGATTCTGTTTGTGTACCAGTATGTGTAGGTTTTTTGCACTTGGGAGGTCTCTGGTCTTTTGGTAGGCTCTTAGTGAGTACCTCCGCATATGTGGGTTTACGTGTCTTGACCTTATATTGTGTGAGTGGAGAGGTGTGTGTGCTGATAACCTGTTTGATGTCTTGTTTATTGTTATGTGAGAGGACTAGTTTCTTGTTCTAGTTACATCTCTCACATACTGTATTTGTTTGCTTTAGTAGCAAATGGCTGTCAGTATAAATGAGGCAATTTTTACATTGCATCAGGAAGCCCGTGTCAGTCAGGCTGGCTGGTGAAATGTTGGGAAATTGACCATCTATAGTAGCAGGTAATTCTTAAGTACTAATTTTTGAGAGAGGAAATTAGATCAGCTATTGCTCTGGAATTAATGAGGGGATTTATTCTATAGAAGACCAGGAGTGGAAAGTGAGGCAATGCTACTCAGTGCGCAGCTGCATTGTCTGCAGAGCAGCAAGGAACCTGCAAGGGTTTTACTGATTGGTGTCTAGGGAAAATATAGTTTCTAGGTATTTGCATCTATACAAGGCACTGCTAACTTCCGTTTGCATGGTGTGAGGCTTATATGCAGGTGAAATTAAATTGTTTTAAACTAGTCTGCCAGTATGGAATCATACAATGATCCTTCCTCCAGCAATCCCCAGCTCAGACAAGGCTATATCCATAAGTGGTGAAAAAATTAATACACAATAACTGTTCAGTGGTAGAGGAAAGCACTCCGCTCGTACTCAGGACGCTAATGACCAACGAAAAACAGATGATGGATAATTCCAAGACAAAAGTTGTTAAATCCAATGCACTTATTTTATTGTAACCAAGTTAAGCGCTTTCGGCTGTACCCCAGCCTTCATCAGAACAAATAAAACATCTCAGCAACGTGGTATATATACACACACACACACACTCAAATCAATTAATTAATAAGTCATTAAAACCATTTAAAAAAGGCGCCAAATTATTTTAAAGAGACAAAGGACTCAATGTCATGTAAACACTCTCCTACACTTAATGGGACATGTAACTTACAAAGAACAATAAATGGGGAACAAATATAATAATGTAAAAAAGTAATACCCCAAAATTCAATCAATTTTGTACAACCCATGGGAATTGGACTTCAACATGCAAATGGTGTTGTGTGGAAGTCAGAAAATCAATGATATGTGTATATATGTATGAATGAACTAATGGATGAACCACAGCTAGTCCCTCTAATGCTAATGGACATTCGCAAAGTATTAACCAAATATATAAATATTAAATATTAAAAATATATGGTAAAAAATGTATATATATATATATATATATGAACATCCTGATCAAAACAACGAGTATAAATAGTGAGCAACTATTCTAAAGCTAGAAAGGGTTTTATGCTAATAAAATCATTAAGACCAGGTGGTCTCGTAGAATCTGTTAATATTTGCCATTTACTTTCACACGATGACAATTTCATTTTCCAAAGGCTATATCCATACTCGTCTGCCAGAAGGGTACAGAGGAGCCCTTCTTAATGGAAAATGGCTGGATTTTAGTTCAAGTGTATTAAAAGCAGGCTAGATTCAGCAAGTCTGGATCTAGTCTATGCTCTCTAAGCAATATTACAGTGCAAAACAAGTGCAGATATTAAGCAGGCACAAACAGTAAAAAGTAAAAAAGGGACAAATTAATGCAGTAAAACAGTAAAATACAAATGAGAAAGTGTAGATTACATGCAAAATAACCTTAATTCCTTGTTCTTAGCTTTG
The DNA here is from genome assembly GCF_019279795.1 of Protopterus annectens. NCBI lineage: Eukaryota > Metazoa > Chordata > Ceratodontiformes > Protopteridae > Protopterus > Protopterus annectens. The sequence continues at coordinate 394,424,442 of NC_056749.1, forward strand.
GATGGCTTGGACTCTGGACCTCTGTCAAAGGAAGCCAAACACAGAGCAGCTCCAGTCATTTCAAAATCTGGCCATTTTAAGTCTAGCCAATTTTCCTCAAAGGTGAGAATCAAACCCTGTACCTTGTGTCTGTGAGGTAAATACCATAGCCATTAGGCCAACCCACAATCTAAACCTTCCCAGTTTAGATATGGATATTCTAATATAACAATAGTATGTCTTATGCAGTTTATTATCACAATCTTGAAGCCCACAAGCTTGAAACCCATAATCCTGAAACTATAACATCAAAAGAACAAAATGCTGAAGGCCACACAATGTCTAAAAATCTTGAATACTGATTCCCTTACCAATATAAACCCAGTAATAAGTAATAAATAACGTGTCCTGCGGAGCATAGGTCCAAGAGTTCGATAATTGTGGTCTTCAGCATTTTGGTCTTTCGATATTATGCTTTCAGATTTATGGGTTTCAAGCTTCTGGACTTCAGGAATATGAAAGTAAACCAACTCTTGGCATTGCTAATTGCAGGTATTAGTGTATCTTGTATTGGTTTAGTAGAAAAGGGTGTTGGTATGTAAAGAGCTGTGATTAGTAATTTGGCATGACAGCAAAGTGTGATTTGATTAAGAGATGAGTCTGTGCTATTAACTATTAGAATTTCTCTTTGCTACTATATTAGAGTTCAAGATAGCATTTTTATTTACCATAGTCAGCAACCCACCTCCAACCCTAGACCTGGGCCTATTGTCAGTGGCAAAATGAGAGTTAAGGAGAATGCATAAAGAAATCTGTTATCTTCCTTTAGACATGAGTAAGTAATAGTATTGTTTTGAAGATTGTTTATTTGATCCATACTTTTAGGGCAAACCATTTGTTGTTTATAACACCAATGTTTATGTGCAGTATTATAAGATTGTTTTTATTTGTATGAGGATGCTGGATGTTTACAACGGGCCCTGAATTAGGTTAAATGTTTTCTGATAGTGGAATGATTAGTATGGTTATCACTGATACTACTTTCTTGGGTTATCAGATGGAATTTGTGTGGTCTTTTTTTTAGAGTGGTTTAACAGTAACAATGTAGTATCTCTTAGTGTGAAATGAAATCTAAAATTAAGATATACTTCCCATCAGCTGTCAGTTCATATTTTGAATATTGTATTTGTGGTGTGGCATTAACATTCTTTTGGTGAATCAGAGAATTTATGATGTGATATTGTCAAATGAACAAAACTAAGTTTATAAGGTATAGTTAATATCATGAATGCTGGCAATAAAGAAGTATAAATAATCATTAGAATTTAGTATTGCAGTTACTGTATTTTCGGTGTGGGTAGAAAATATGCATATCTTGAGTGGAACAGTATGATGGAGAGACGTTGATGCAATCCAGATGATGCAGTAGCTACAAGAAAAAAATTACCGGAGTGGGAGCAGACTAAAGATGCATACCTGAGTGGAAAGGGGCTAAACCCAGTTTAAACCCAGTTTAATCATCCCTAAAGGCAACTATTACTGCTGAGTTATACAGACATAAATGCAGAGTATGACAGGATACAGAACCTATTCCCTTTTACTAATGTGTTGGGAGATTTAACAATGACGGAAGATCTCAGTGGTAGGCCTTAGAAACTTAGCTTGTACTACCTACAAACTGAAGTCACTTTATTACCCAACTGAAGAAGTAAAGGAGGTTATTCCAAGTTATGTACCACAGTGCAACCAGACAATGTTAGTGCACATAGACATGAGATATGATTAAGCAAAGCAGCTTCAGCAGTGTCTTATTACTTAATATCTGCAGCAGTGAGGTCCTCTTATATATAGGGACACACTTTTATATAATGAGCATTTGCTTTTTTAGAGTTTGTTTAGGCTCCTCTCTCTCAGATGAACTTGGAGATAGTTTTGAAAGGTAAACCATGTGAAATGTCATAACTTGCTAGAGTAAGTCCCAACACATAGAGACTGAATGGCTAAACAATAGGCTTACATATACTAGGTCTGAGATGGAAATTTCTAGAAATATTCCATTTTCTCCAATGTATAGCTATCTCAGAGATGCTATAGTAAATTTGGGAGGTGTGGGGAGCTTGCTCCCCATGTCAGAAGTAGAGGGAGGCTTGACCCCTTGTAATAAATTAGTTTAAAGATGGAGAGTGATGTTTGAGAGTCTCTCTTCTCCAACAGTTTTTTTTTTTATGTAGCATAGCACTGAGCATTTGAAGTACTGACATTTTAATAGGCAGTCTTTTGTAAATTTTCCATTAAAGTAATATAACATTAGCATGTTGGAGAGTATAGATATAAGGTATCATATTAAAATAGTGCATGAAAGGAAGTTACCAAGTTAATACAACCAATTTCAGTCTGGATTGTATCTCAAGAGGTGTAACTCATGTTAAACAAAATAAGTCATAGACAGTACTTAACAATGAATGTACACGGGCAAATAATAAAAAGATGTAAGCATTAATGAACAATACATGTTACAAGAGAAGGAAAACAGTAATGCTGTTCAGTGGAAATAGCAGTCTGGTTTGCCAAAGACAAACAGAGCGGTTTATTAGGTGTTACTTATTTTTTCTTTATATTAGTCCTCAGAGAGGATTATTTGACCTCATCTGGAATTACTGTAGTGACAAAAGCCAATAATGGACATATAGAATGGTCTTTCTTGACTTCATTGTACAGACCTGAAAATGACTTCACTGCGCTTTTTGTCCTGACAGACTAATACAGAGGTTATAGTACAAGTGACTGACAATTTCACTGTCACATAGCAAGTGCCTCCTATTGCACAATCTGCTGTTGAATTACTTCAAACATCCAGATTTCAGAAGTCATAATGACAGAATGAATGTTATCCCAGCCACAGCACCCATATAGAGCATATGATCTGGTATACAAAATAGCAGGGAATATGGGGTTCAAAGGTGGGCACACCTCTCAACTGTATGGATTTTTGCACAATGTCCAGATTTTTGCCTCATATTTTTGGCCTGCTTTTCACAAAATTGTGTTTTTCTGGCAAATTAGTGGCAAATCATTTAAGACTGAAGTTAAAAAAATAATGAAAGACATTTGAGTTTCACACTTCATACCATCAGAAAAATTCACGCTAATGTAGCACCTCTTATTCTATCAACTTTCGAAGTTTGTAAGAACAATATTTAAAAATTGTCCCTATTTTTTGGACCTTTGTCCCACTTTTATTAATGGCTTTGTCCGGATTTCTTGGTTTAAGAGGTTGAGAGGTATGATAGACACTGATTCAGAAGGTACTAAAACCATGACAGGGAGTACCCAGAAGGAGAGAGAATCGTACCAACAGAGAAGGGATTACATATGAATTAAGGAAGCCACAGGCTGAAGTTGGTCAGATAAAGCAACAGAAGAATAAAACTTTCTTAAACCAGATAACCTTACTGCTTCCTTGTTTTCCTCCATTTGAATAAAACTTACTTAAACCAGTTAACCTTACTGCTTCCTTGTTTTCCTCCATTTAGACCTATGGAACCTATCAGTCCTACACTTACCATCTTGGTGGTTGTCCATGGGACTAATTAACCCAGCTGCTGCTGTCAGCCGCACAGGAGAAAAATAGCTAAGTTTACATAAGATATCCCTAAAGCTCAAGTCTATAAAAGTAGAAGAGACCCATCAGGAGATGACCTCTTTATGACCACAGGAGATTAAGCCAATCACTTTTGGAAAATGGTTTAAAAATTACTAAGCAGGCAGTTGTGATATCTTGAAAAATATGATTAAACTCATTTTTGTTAAGGTGTGATATGTTTGTGCTAGGAAACTCTGAGCATCAGATTCTCTAATAAAAAAAGCCTAAATTGTGTGTTTACCAAATCAGGATGTCAGAGGCAAAGCCATAGTTAGCATTTCTGGTGCTTGTGCCTTTCTCGTGGTCTGGCACCCCTCAACTTTAAGTTGAGGAGAAAAAAATAAAGGTCTTCTTGTACTTGAGTACAACAAAAATGTCTCAAATAATTCATATTCCAAGCCTCCCCCCCAAAAGCGCTTTCTCCTTTTCTTTTTAAAATGTGATACAATGCTTTACATTTATACAATACACAAGCTCAAAGGCACTTCATCCCTGATTGCAATACCAGCATTCAAAACTGCATGCCAGTAGTGTACTAAAGATTAATAGATGAATCAGCATCTGTCAATTATGCCTCCTAACACTTTGCCCCTAGAGTGACTACCCTCTTTGCCCCACCCTACCTACATCTCTAGCCACAGGTTAGACATTCTTTACTACAGTAGCATACCATGTTTTCACAGAAAGTCATCCAGGCACTGATGTAACATCACTACATTCTGCATTCTGAGCGCACTGTCTTCTATTAGTCTGAGCAAAAGGAAAGTTCATGCACCATTTCTTTACAAAATATGGACATAAAAAAATGAAATGTCTATGTCAGTCAAAGCAGTATGTTTGCAGCTGCCTAAATCAATGTTGTCCTTGGGTTATGAAAACTGTCTTATGCCTGCTTCTCAAATATGCTTTGCAGGTACATTTGTAAGCACTTTTGTATCTATCCCTGATAGTTGTTACAATACCCTTTAGTTCAATTATCTATTACTTTCGCCAGCATATAAACAACGGCATATATTACATGTCAATAAATAAACCCTATTTTCTAACAGAGTTTAATAAAGTCACAGTGGGGACGAAAGCGCTTAGTTTGGTAAAAATATATATATTTTTTACTTTTTATCAGACGTGGTTCATACCTTTGTCTGTGTGGAATGGATTTTTTTATATATTTTCTAAATAATATGTTGCAAATTATTTATAACATAAACCATTTTAGTCGTAGGAAAAATAAAATTGATATTGTTAAACAGTTTACAAACTGGCAATTATAACTTGGAATTGTCCCATCCTTCTTAACATGTACATACCTTTTATTAATTAAAAAAAATTTGTAACAGATTTTGTGCAAATTATTACACCTTTTATACAAGAAATGTAAACAGTCACCTATAAACATATTAATTTCCAGTGATGAAGAGAGAACGCACTAATCCTTCTTCTTTCTAATATTTATTACTGTATCTGTTCTCCTGTTATATTCCATAACAGAACATTTACTGTCATGGTGCTGCGGTAGCATTGTCGCCTCACAGTTAGACTTTGCCCGTTCGATTCTCAGTTAGAGCGTCTTCTGTGTGGTGACATGCGTGATCGGGTGTTCCTTCGTTGAAGGTTGTGTGTTAGGCCCGGCAAGCCAGCACGTAAAACTCTACTGCCAATCATTAGCGGACCGGAGTTCCGCTGTGGCAACCCCCTAACCGGGAAAAGCCTAAAGACACAAACAAACTAATATTGGCACTACCTTGACTCACATTATTAAAATTTACTACATTATCTAAAAAATATGTCTTTGCACATTGTTGATGTTCTTAAAATACCCCCTCTTTATTCTCATCATATATTTTTTTCACTACATCCCCTCATTTTAAACTTGCACATCATCCATTTTATTTCATGTATACTTCATCTACTCAGGATCTGATCTCTCAATGTCCAGTTAAATGAATATGTGGGGTACATACTCTTCCTATATAGATACTTATTAGCTTGGTTAGTATTTATCATCCATTGAGTTTTATGATATTTTCCAAGAAATTAATCTGTGTATATGAATGATTAAGTGTGAACATAAATTATTTTCTTTAATATTCCATAAAACCATATAAAAATATTAACAAAATGTTTATAGAATAAAATATGTAGATTAAACTTAGATGCAGTGTCATAAATACATTCATCTTCCCATGTACATAAACTATATTTCTATATGTATTTGTTATTCATGTGCCTATTAACACTTCAGAACACTAATAGAAATAGCTCCCATTAAACATAAATATATTATTGCTTAAAACTGTTTATAGTAGGAAACAAACTACCTGATTTTTTTCTGTCATGCTACTACATTTACAGTTAAGCACCATTATAGTTTGTACACCAAAAGATATAACTTGTAACTGCTCCTTAACCCCAAAATTCCTTCCCATGTCTTAAATCTAAAAAACTCCTCCCGCCCCTTAAACCTAAAATTCCAAGTCACTCTCTAATCTTAAATTCACCTCCACTTTCTAAACCTAAAATTCCCATCTCTAAAACCTAAACCCCCCACCTGATTGCTGTTTGAAATCCTCAGCCACACTCTCACCCCTTCACTCCCTCCTCATGGCTGCCATAGTTACCTTGCTCAAACCTGACTACATGTTTGTCAAGGTGCAGCAACTCCACTCTGTCATCACAGATGTCACACTCACCTTGCCTGAAGAACACAAGTGGCAGGCTGTGAATTCTGAAAATCCCTGGCTGTGAGAAACTGATCTGCAAGCACTTAGGACTTGAGCACTTATAGCAGACTCTAACAGACATATAGACAACTTTTAATAATAGAATGTTGTTGTTGTCTTTCGGCTTTTCCTGGTTAGGAGTTGCCGCAGCGGAACTCCAGTCCGCTAATGATTGGCAGTAGATTTTCACGAACGCCGAGGTGCCAGCTCGACGTTCAACCTTCAACGAAGGCACTCCCATTTACGCATGTCTTTCAAATGCCCACCCAACCATGGGGAGGACATGCAGACTCCACAAAGAAGGCACTCCCTGCACTCCAGCCGAGAATCGAACGGGAGAACCTCTTGCTGTGAGGCAACAATGCTACCGCTGCACCACCGCGGTTATAACTTTTAATAATAGAATAATATCATAAATTCTACTTTCAGAAAAGCAACATGTTACATACCAGGAGTTTTTAATGTTAAGTTACTAAACCTATAATAACCTTTTCTTCAGCTTGCTTGTTAATACATTTTAGTTCTATCCTAGAGGACTAGTGATGTACTCATTTCTAAAATAAATTACCACTACATTCCTAGCTATTGTTATTACAATAGTGTGCATTATTGTTTTTTTCAGCACTATTTCTTTCATTTTCTCAGGGAAATGGTCAGTCAGTTAACAAGGACTTGGTGAACCATACAATCTCACCTCCACATAAGACACATTTACAATTTATTTTGCTCTTAATCTTGGTAAATTATATATCACTAATGGAGTGTTGTCTAAACTAACTACAAAGGTCCAGGAACTTGTCACACTAGGAAGTTTATGATTTAATGTTTTATCTCAATAGATGTGATGCACATTTTTTGAATAATTAGCCAGTTTAAATAGAAATGATTTCATAATAGTTTATAATGTTTAATAAGAACTGATATATAGTTAAGACAGTTATAATGTTATTTGAAAAGGGTAACAGAATTATCAGTACTTAATATGTTCTAATAATGCCACTGTCAGTAGTGAAACAAGTGCTTTTTTGTGATACGATTCAAAGGAAAACCAGCAAATGATTAATTGGACAATACCTAGCTGTCTTCTAATGCACCTGCTAATGCTATTATTAATATACATTAGTATGTCGTTCATTTCTGTAATGTAATAACCATGAAATAAAATAAAATGCCAAACTGTACTAAATTAGCCTGCTAAATAAAAATAAATTAGACATTTTATGATGTGTTTGTATTAAATCAAGTGAGACTGACCTGATTTGAAAATGACATAAATGGTTTATCCAATAACAGAATCAAGTGTTTGTAAATTATATTGCCAGGTATAACACAACACTGAAATCTATTTTTGAAAGCAGGGCTTTAATTAAGGCAGTTCATAAATAATTCAGCATTTCAGTTGAAGGCATCATTGGATACGAGTTTATAAAAGTGCGTTAGATTTTTTTTATGTTTTCTCATGTAAAATTCCTGTATATGATTGACACCAAACTAGGACTGAGCAGAAGAGGGGGTGCTGCATTAAACTGGAAGAAGTACCCTATAAACTGTATATACTACAGAACCTGGAAAATGCAGTCCATCTATTAGGACATAGAAACTGAAGTACATAAAGCAGTTTCTATCACTTATTTGTTTAAAAAGACTTATGAAAATAGTATATACTTGGCAATAACACAATGAACTTTAGAAAACAGACTGAAATATATCTATGCTATATGTATGTCTAAAGTAAAACTTCACTTTTAGTCCTGTAATGAATGTTAGTCTAAGTTATAAATCTAACTTAAAACTTGTCTTTAGTATGCATAGTTTTGAAGATAACGCAAAATGGCTTTGATTAAAGGAAACTATCAGATGTGATGGAGAAAACAAATGTTTTCTTATAGAATTATCACTAAATCAAATGCCTCTTGTCAAAATTTAAGTTTTTGAGCTTGTAGATGGAGATGTTTAAAGAGCCTCTTTGCAAAGAACTTTGTTCTTAAGCTGCATATCAGAATATTTTGCACTAGAAAAAGAAACTCCTTGGTAACCAAAACCAAGTCTAAATCAACTGTTAGGACTGCAGTTACTATACTATTATACAGTGAAGTACAGTTTTTTTTAGTTTATAAAATATAACTGAAAAATATGATGTGCAACTTACAAAATTATATCACATTTTTGGACTCAGAGCTGTCACAGAGAATGACAGCTTTTAACTGCCTTATTTATATAGCAATTGCAGGCAGTCGTAAAAGTGGAGAGAAGAGTTGGCCTAGGAAGCTAGATGGGAGAAGGGATGGCTTCTAGTTACTATTACTTGTTACTTTTGTTATTATTTTGTATTATTTTTTGTCTGTATAAAGCTTTTGTAAGTCTTCCTGGGATGTAAAATTTAACTCCTAAAGAAATTTAATCTGAGTACCGTAGGCTTGACGGGTTTTAAGCCATTCTTGACAACTTTTATACAATTTGCTTTTTTTCAACTTGTTGAAGACAGAAAGGCTTGTTATATTGAAAAGATATATTATGAACCTGCTCTGCCGAGACTGACCCTTTTCAATAGTATTTCATCAGGAAATTAAGCTTAAACCTGAAAGTTCCAACTTTCATTTCAAAGGGAAAAAAGTCCACAATGAAGTCTGCTAAGTGAATTATGTGAGAAATGCAATATTTAAAGCTGTCATTAAATACAAAATTACAGACTAAGTCAGTCTGAAGGGACACCAAATATCTCACAGGATCTCAAACCTTGATTTTTTTTCCCTTGAGCAAATGACGTATAAATTGTTATAACTGATGATATACTAAATCATCAAAGCAAAAAAACATTTAAAATAGGATATGGAGTTACTGAAAGCTTTTAGAAATATTTATAAAGATGAATGCATCGTTTACTCAAAAATCAGTACTTTTATCTGAAATGGAGGTAGATCTTAAAACATAACTACTTTTGGAAACAGATGACTTAGAAAAATAGGACAAGGAAAATAAGACAGACATAGACATAAGAGGATTTCTTCAAATCCACTTCCCAGTCATCAGAAAATGTTCTCCTTTAAATATTATAACTGATCAGGCATCATTTGGTCTACTCTCAGTTAACACTGATAAACATCATGCCAGGCTTCCAAGATCCAAACACAGACAGCTTCTCTTACATGCTGCCAGAGAACATCAAAAGATAATGCTTTTCAACTAGACAGTGAGAGTCCTGCCTGATTACTTGAAAACTATGTTAGAAGAGAGCAAAATATAACACCAAATAAATGACAGCATCTTAATATAGAGATATGGTATATTTTAATATTTGCTGCTGTTCTGTACTACACGGTAGAAGAAAATATAATTTATTTATGTATTCTTTGTTGACCAGGTTAGTCCCACTAGGCTAGTAGCATATTTTTAGACCTAAGATGGTATTTACTAAGAAAAAATTTAGCCATTGGGGGAACTTCGTCTACTCTTTCAACAGGTGTCATGGGATCTTTTACATCCACCTGAGCTTTCACCAACTCAAGCAGATGGGGCCTCATTTTAACATCTCGTGTGAATGATGGTGCACTCCTTTATGCTGAACTGCACTGTCAGCTATCAATCTACCTGGTGTGGGAATAGAACCCATAGCTTTCTGCACCACAGGCAAGTGTGCTACCTGTTGCAGCACTGTCACTGCACCAGTCAGTGTAATGGTAAAGACTGTTATATGCTATATTTTCCATGTTTCTACTTCAACATGAAAGTGGTCACTGTTAATCTTTCTAAACCTATGTCACATTATGATACAAAGGTCAATTGTGAAATGAAAATCTAGTAGAAAATGAAAACTTGCTAGCAAATCATCTTTCTCAATGTTTTATTCATATTCTAAAAAAAATTCCTCTCTTTTGCCTCTACAAAAGAGGAAAACAATAGACGAACAACTTTACTTCAGTACAAATTAGAAACTTAGCATGCAGATGTACCCTTGTCTTAAAATGAATATCTGAAGTGTCAGTACTGTTTACCTGGTATGATTGTATGCACATGCCCAGCAGTTTAGGAAGCTCTCACTCTGGGGCTGAGGAATGTAGCTTAGCATTGCTGCATCACTTGTTATGATAAGAGATGGTACTCATCTACCTTTCAACAGGTGTGTCTCTACACTACCATTTATTCAGTATAACTGGATCTCTTACCACAAACCATTAACTTGATATGTTCTAGAGTACTGTCTTACCACTCACTAATACTACGTTATGGTAACCCTTTCAAATTCTGAAACTTGTTAATGTGAGTCCTGGAAAAGGGAGACTGAATGACCACAAATGTGGATTTAGGTATACTTGGTTAAAGATTGCTGCTCCTCAGAATACTTTCTTTTTTCCAAGGTATGACAATCTCAGAGTTTGGGAGTGTGGAGAGATTTGCCCCCCCCCCACATTGTGGGTTCAAGGGGACCTGACCCCTGAAAATAAAAAAATAAAAAAAAAAGGACAAGAAATGATGTTCAGTATTTATTGTTCTCCTGAGTTTTTGGTTGTTTGTTATCGTAGGTCTTATTGTTATGAGTCTTGACATTTCCATAGGGAGCCATACAGAAGACATAAACCTTTAGTGGGTTTATGATTGTAGAGCTTTTAAGTGGACTACAGCCACACATGTCCATTCCACCAATTAGTCTCTACAAGATTTAGAATGTACACTATGGCAGAGGTAAAGCTCTCTGCACAGAAGTATGATGGTAGTTTGTCATCTATATAACATAGATTTCAAGTCATGAAGGTGAATGATGGAGTTAGGTCATAGGACTGTGTTCCAAGGGACAGGGCTTCAGAGATGTGTACCACATCTGCATTTTTATAGGACAAGAAGGAAGCTATATGTTCAGCTCTAAGTACTAAAGACATAAGACACAAGTACTGAGTTGTACATTTAGCCACATTATCTGAAAATCATCACTGGAGTGGATTAAGTTACCTGCACTGGGCTATGCCCTGTAACTAAATTGTAAATATTTGTATACACAGTTATCGTGGCCAACTGTCATGTTTTCCAAAGGAGAGTCCTGCTTTTTAAAACATGCTCATTTCCAATACCTCTTTGTTGAGGGATACAGTACATTCCACTTGTAAGCTTTCAGTAACAGCACATAGTGTACTTGCTTGTGTCCCACTGCATTGTCACCCTCAGTATGGTAACAACCACAATCCATTCCAATGTTTCTCTGGTATCAACTTAATACTGAAGCAGTTAATGTTATAAAAGGGTCATGAAATACTGATACATACCAAATCTGCAAATTATAGGAAATGTAAGCTAATGCCCTGGTTATGAAATAAGTTTAAGAAAGAGTTCTTTGCACGAAGAAATAAGATCAGGAACAAAAATTAGTGAATTGCTTTGAAGTAATATAAAAATGAAAGGTTCAGAAGTTCTAACACTGCTGTTTACAGAAGCAAATCTTTCATCTGTCCCTAATTTGTAGGAATGCTCATTTTCAGGCCTGATTTACCCCTGCACACTATAGTCCTTCTTTTGGAGGAATGTTCTTATTTTCAGGCCTGATTTACCCCTGCGCACAGGAGCGGCCTTAGTTCAACTGATGCCCTAGGCAAAAGGGCTACACAGCGCCCCCCACCACACCACCCAGTGCCCCCATCCTAGTCTACCTACACAAAATAAATACTGGAAAAGAGCCCCCTACTACAGCGGTGCCCTAGGTGGCCGCCTAGTTGGCCTATGCCTAAGGCAGGCTATGCCTGCGCACAGTGTTCCTGCTTTTGGAGGAATGTTCTTATTTTCAGGCCTTATTTACCCCTGCACACAATATTCCTGCTTTTGGAGGACTGTTCTTATTTTCAGACCTGATTTACCACTGCACACAGTGTTCCTGCTTTTGGAGGAATGTTCTTATTTTCAGGCCTGATTTACCCCTACACACACTGTTCCTGCTTTTGGAAGAATGTTCCTGTTTTCAGGTCTGATTTATGATGTCCCTAATTTTGAAGGTATGTCCCTATTTTCAAGCTCGATTTAATCCTTCACACAGGCTTCTAAAATGCACTCTTCACATGATATTTTTGAAGCTGTCTAGCATACAGAATCCACACTACATGAACAACATACTAGTAGCAACAAAAATTCAAAGAAAGAGGACAGATGTCTTACTTCTCCCTTTTTCAGAAGCAATAGTAAATGACTATGTGGTAGAATTATGCAGTGCAGTTCATTAACGGCGACAGATGTTATACTGACTGATAATGAGAAATTATTTTTACAGCATTTTATCACTCTGTTTTTGAAACATGCATTTCTGAGTAGTATCCCCCATTCCTACTGGAAGCAGGAAGAGCTATGTGCTATCTCGTATTCAGATTTTATGCTAATTACATCTCTAGCTTTTTGGCTGTATGTTACTACTTTGCAGGGGGCTTTGCTCCTATTTTCAATGTTTTCAGGGTGAGAGGTACATACATAAGGACTGTACACTTAACATTTATATGTAGTGGACAATGTTGTAGCTGCTGCTTCAAAAATAATAGAGTTTTTGAACTTTATTTTGTATAAATTATAAATGTTACTAGAGCAAATTAAAAACTGACCCATGCAATGGTTCAGTTAAACAGCCAGAAAACCTCATCATGAATAGGGATACACTAACCCACTTCTAGAGTCATGCCTACAAGTGTTGTTCACTAATAAATACTTGGTGGCAAGGGACCCATGTAGCCCAGTTGGACTCCGCTCAAAAAAAGCTGTATAAAGGAAGTCAGGAATATTGCTAAAACAAGTGTCAGGCAGGAGAAGAAATTATTAAAATGGACTAGACCATGGCAATGGACACTGGAATTTAGAGTTTGAAATGTTTAATGTTTGGCAGAGGAGCAGAGCTTGTGTGGGAAGCTGAAAGGAACCAGATAAATACAGGTGGTCTTACCACTACACATAACAATGGCTCTGGAAACAGGCTTCTCTGTCAGATGGTCTCCCTCCTACTCTGAAGCTGCCCATTGAAGGAGGCCCATGTGTGTTTCAGGAAACCCAGCAGCTCACAGCTGGGTGCTGTACCTTTGCAGTTTGTGTGAGTATACCAGAAAGCTGCCTCAATGTAACTAAAAGTTCCAAAAAGGATGATTGTGAAATGTGCTTTTCCATATGTACTTAATAGCTATCCTATTCCTTTGGCATTTCAGAGGGTACAGGGACAATGATTATAGGTTGATAGGTAAGTGCTAAGATAGTTGCTCTTGCAAGCCATTTTAAGTCTAGCCAGTTTCCCTGTTGGTGCTTGAATTAGCCTATGCCATTTGGTTTTAGATTGGCTTTACCAATCCCATGGTCAATAATTATACATTACCCTATTGAGAATAACTGGAATTATACTATTGATAATATGAGGGGATCTATGCACAGGATAAAGCATTTCTGTCCATTAGTAGCACAGGGAGCAGTTCTGGGGTAAATATTCTGCTTCCCATTCATAGATCCAGTTGTGCTTGAACATTAACAGGGATGAGCTTTGTTTTACATGGAGGGGGAGTCTGTCCCAGAGCAGTGGTATCCTCTACAAGATAAAACTGTCCTTTCAAACCATTCTATTAATGTTGCAGAAGTGGTTTCAATCCCCAGACTGAGTATTTCTGATGACATTTGACATGCTGATGTGTAATTAATCCATCAGTATTGGATCACAGGATGCCTTGTATACCAGACAGAGGTCATCTCTTAGCAGTATGTAAGATGCTGACAGGACTTTGAGTCAGTCTATGTAGGACATACTTTTTAGGTCTTGTAAACCTTTTGTAAAGTTGGGAAGTCCAGTTGTAAGTGTCTGGGCAGATGCATGCCAAAAGAAGAATGTATCTGTCCGGACAAATGCATGCCAAAGGGGGCATTATACTTAATAATTGGCTTAATGAGGGCTGAGTAAAGGAAAACAATGATATCCCAAAATCTTGATATGATCCCTTTGTTTATGAGATGTGCAATATAGAATTAATTTCTTACAGCAATATACACATATTGATCAAAAGTTAGGTCACTGACCACATACGTTCCCAAATCCTGAACAAGTAGGTCATCTCTTAATGGCATATGGCCAATGTGGTAGTTCCATGAACTAGATGGCTTCCCAAAGGATACAATAATATATTTTGGAATTTAGTTTCAGTCAATGCTTTTAGCACCAGTTATTTATTTGGAACAAAACTTTCTACAAGATGTCTAAGTCATTTGATAGGTTACTTACCATGTTCTGAATCTGTAGTCCTAATGGGAGGATTTAACACTCATGAGGAAAATGATGGCAGTACTGGAAGGGGCATGACTAGAAAGAGCAGCTTGTTGGTCAGAAACCTTATCTGACTTCTCTGCTACTCATAGATTGTCCATCTCAAACACCATGTGCAGAGAAAAGACTCTTCTTGTTACCAGAACACCTAGGGTCAAAGGCCAGTGATATGCCTTGTAGGCATGTCATAAGACTTAACGCCATATGCTCCTGAAGCTCAGGTCAAGAAAAGTTTTGAACACTCATGTGAAACTGGCTGGACAGACTGTGGTAACCCTAATATGTAGTGATTGTGTACTGAAAAAATATAGCATGTATCTCAGTGTGGAATTAATTCACCTCTCACCTATGGAACAGCTTCTCAAGCATCAAAGGAATCACCAGAAAAATGGAATCTAAATGAACTTGGTTAAAGACTTCAGTGATTAAAGTGATGCAAAGATGATGGATGATGGCCAAAAAGTGTCTGGTCCTTCTCAGGGTGGTTGGACCAGATAAAGAAAGAAGCCTTCTCAGTGATGATACTGTGGATTTCTCAGGCTGTGGTCAACAAATCCCAATAGGCCAAGAAGGCTGCAGCTGTGGCATTTGCCTGTTAAATTGTTACACTTACATAATACATTTTTATTTTGCTATAGATTTACACTGATAAAGCCCAGATGACCCTTTATGGATTACTGTTTGTATAGCTACACTGTTTAGAGATGCCTAATGCTTAAGAGAATAAAATGCTCTTCTGATCTCAGAAAATATCCAATTTTCTATCATCATCAGAAATAGCTATAGGCAAAGAAATACTATTAAGCTGGCCTGATTGCTGACCCCTTCTCATATCATCTGAATACATTTATTGCGTTATGGAACAGAGCTCAAAATCCAATATCTGTCTGTAGTTTCGTACACAGCTTGGGGAGATTCGTGAAGAATAACTTAAGGTGCACTCTGTGTAACTTTTCTGTATTAAAAACAGATGTACCACAATGTTTTTGCTTTTTATTTATTCAAAAAAGGCTATTCATGTACACATAGTCTACATGTTGCGTTGCGGTAACCTTTATGAATCAACTCCTATATATTTGTAATTCTATCACATTTGCATACATATGAGTCTGAAAATGGTCCTTAGGAAGTGGTGATCTATCTCTGTTGACAAATGTTAAATACATGCATAAAAGCACTTACATGAGAACACTGCAATCAATTTTGTAATCTCTCAGTTGATGAAACATTATAGTATTGTTTTAACAGTATATTGCAGTACTGTTTCAGTAAATTTTACATTACTTGTATTTTGGGGAATGTTTCTTGTTTCTAATTTCTGTTTAATGATGTTGACACATTAAATAAATGCCATATCTGTGAGTATGTATGCATGTCTATATCTTGTGGATGGAAATGCTAAACTCGGTGCCTATATTTGAAGTAGGTTTCATTTTGAAACTACATAATTGTCATGAACCACATTTGGTTCCTGCTGTTCCCATGACTGCATGTATTTTATTCTTAGTAATACTGCAGTGCTGATGTCAGAATTCTGACCACACCCTCTGTGCCCTACTTTAGATATCTGAAAAGGTGGCAACCCATATAATTACTTCTTTATGGTGATCAAAATTTCAGTCATAGTGGATCACGTATCTTGTTTCATTTATGGGAATGTGGGGACTACAATGTTTAAATGCAAACCTTTAATACAATAACTAAAACGTATTGGTTCACAGGTCTTTCAATTAAAAGAAATAAAGCTTAAGAAGGGGACACTAATTGATTGTTTTGAGACAAGCAATGGAAATTAATACTAGGGTGCACCAAATAACCCAAAGGATTTTTTTTAATTTGGTTCCTCTTCATGGACTTTCACTCTTTTCAAAGTTGACACCACAGTTCAGTTTTGGTATAAAAAATACCCTCAAGCTCTACAAATTATTTAAACAGCAAATGAATTGTCTGTGTCCATTTGCTTGACAACCCTATGCAAACATAGCCAATTACAGTAAGCAGGTTTGGATCTTGCTTAGTTGCTTCTCTGAGGATTTCCTTCCTATGAGAAATTAATGGCCTGGTAAATGTTACAGCCTGCACATATGCACTTACATTTTCTTCTTCTTCTTCAGTATCTAATTGGACTGTTTAATTCAATGGATTTCTAAACATGGTATCTGCAACTATCAGTCATTTTCCTGGAATATGAACCACTTTTACATTCAATCATCTGAGCCTAATCAACAGCCACTGACATCTCAAGGAACCCTTTTTCTTTTTTCAAGTTATACAAATTTATTAGTGTTTTCGGTGGTCTGTAATCTGTTTACAGCTGGAGGCAGCTCAGGCTCAACATGTAATGTGACAAGTGCTCATATACCGGTACACCTACAAGGCATTCCTTTTCAGTCTGGGGATATCGTCTTCTGGAACTTTAGTTTGACATCACTCTGTTTCAACACATGTGCTTCAACACCACAGGCACTGGCATCTGCACCCACCATGGTTGGTAAAATGTAATTGTAATAGGCAAGTATTAACCTGGACCAGGTCTTTTTGAAAGTCTGTTTTATAGCATCTCCCTATGTCCATGCTACATCTTTTTGTAATAGTTGTTAATGGATGAAGCACAGGTAGTGTACCGTGCCAAACATTTATCAAACTTCTGGGATATTACCTGGACTTGATAACTCAGTCCCAGTTTTTATTTTACCTGGATCTGCAATGATGCCATCTAAACTAATGCCATGTCCATTATACTGAACTCCAGTCTTGCCAAAGCAGCACTTTCATTTATTTCACTTGACCCTCAACCCTTTAATAGTCTGGAGCTCTGCCTTTAGCCACTTATGTGACTCTTTACAAGGTTCAAACACCAACTTGTCATGAAGCTTGACTACTATGCCCTCAATATCTTTGAGTAAATGTAATAAATTTATGCTGAAAATTTTCAGGTAACAAACTAAATCCAAATGGTAACCATTTAAACTGGAGTTCTCCAAATGGAGTTTTAAACATGGTTAAGTTTCTACTGACTGTGTCAATTGATAATTACCAGAGTGAACTTGATACATCTAACATGGAGAACATCCTTGCCCAGCAAGCTTGGGTGCTAGGTTGTCCAAGGTAGACAGGATAAATGTCTGCCTTTTGACTACATCATTGAAATGTTTCAAGTCAGCAAAGTCTCACTTTGACATTTTGGTTTATTAATGGCATCATTGGAGCACATTAGTCTGTAGGGTATGTGATATCTTCAATTACTCCCAGACACTGCATTCAGTTTAGCGCAGTCTCTCCCTTAGTGAAGATGGGGAAAGGTGCAGTGAGGGTATAAGGAACTGCACCACATTTTAAGTGATTCTTTATTGGTTGGCATTTAAGGAATCCAGGGTCACTCAATATTTTAGTACTTACATCTTCAGTTCTGGTGATTAGATCAAGTTTGCAGGCAGTGGCTTTATTCAGCAGATTACATGAGCATCCTATCTACTCAATCACAGCTAAGCACTTTCCCAGACATCTGAATTTCCCATCTAGGTTGTGCACTTATCCTTCAGTTTTGACCAGTGAGTTGGAAGTGTTTCTGTGTCTACCATATGGCATTACCCTTATGCTTACTCCACTGTATATCTTAAATCTGGATAAATTGGAATCCTGACATGCCATTCTTCTTATGGGTCAGACTGTTCTTTCACAGAGCACAAAAAGAATATTTCCTTTGGATTTTCCTCAAATGTACACTCAGTTCCTAATTACTGGACCACTTTAGCCTTACATTTCTATCACATTCTGATTTGTGTCAAACACTGCTCTGACGCAATGTGAACATTGTTGCATGCTGTGTAGTTTTCTAGCTTACATTCACTTTTTTATTCTGTTTTCACTTGAATGTTTATGCTGGCCTGCCACATGCTTTTACTTTTATGGCATGCTTGTGGCAGCTCCGGTGCATGTAAAAGATCCTACAACACTTATCAAAAAGAGTAGGGGTTACTACATTTTCATTTCCTTTTATCTTCATTACTTGGATGTATTACTATTTTATACAGTTTTTATATTTGCACTGTATATTTCATATCCTTACATCTTCATCCATACTATCTTTTCATCCACAACCATTTTTTTCCATCATCACTTCTTTGGCATTTTTTGCCATTTGTTTGGTTAGTCACCAACTTGTCTAACTCAATACCATGTTCAAATTGTCAGCAAAATCATTGGTGGGGCTTTTTGGCAGCCTCGATTATTAGAAACAGCAAGGCCTTAAGTGATGTATAATATTTGCCATTGAGAGTGTGTCAGCATGGATTGCGATGTAAAATGCTTGCAACTAGGATTATGTCAGTGTGGTTTGTTTTCATTTGGATAATATCATATTTGTATAATGTAGAGGCCTATGTTGTAAGCGATGGTTTAATAAAGATGTTTCTTGTTAAAAAAAAGAAAAGAAAAGAAAAAAAAAGCAGGAATTGAATAATTCATGTAATGTTGCTTTGATTATATGACATATTGCAATATATGTGAAGTAAAATGTTTATGTTAATTATAGTGTGATTACTTTTATATGAATGCAAATTTGCCTATGTCATAAGTGCTAATTCAATAAAGGTGTTTGGAAAAAAAAAAGAAATGTATAAAAAACAGATAAATAAAATAATGGCACTCCTAACTAAACGAGATCTAAGTTGGTTTATAGACAATTTTAAAATATTCTGACTATGGAATCACTTGTCTTGAAAAGAATTGTCTTAGTCCCACTACCATGTAAGACTTGAAAATGTGACAGTAAGTTATTCTGAGTAATTTTCAAAAGTGATATTTCTGAAGAGGCCTCTGTCGGTTTCCTGTTTTTTGAAAGGTTTCTAGCTATAACAGTGCATTCCTTTTCAGCATCATGAAACCCTTTAGATGATGAACACTTCAAGGAAACATTAGCATTTCTGTGTTCTACAATGAGAATACAACACTTGCTAGTGGCTATGAATTGTTATTCAGGCCTGGGTCCCCTGAACTCAGAGTCTTCAGACAAAAGTAATTATATAGAACACAGAACTTTTGAGATAAAGAAGACATATTAACATTTTATAGAAATTCATGCAGTGACTTGGATGGCAGAGATTTTGTAGAATAATCTTACTGGATACAAGGATAGCAACCAGAGAATATATTTGTTGGTAGCCGAAGAGTTATTTTCAATTCAAAACAGCAGACTGAAAGTTTCACACATAGTAATCAAATGTATTACAAATTGCTGAATATCACTGACTTTGAAGAAAAAGTGCTATATATTTACTTTTAGTTATTTTATTTAATTGTTAACCAAATAAACACAGCTGGTGTGAGTCTGTCATTTAGGGACATGGTAGCACTTTCTGGTTAAGTGGCATAGCTTATTGTTTCTAAACATATTACTGCAATTAAACAATTCTATCAAGGATTTATAATGGCACTTGTATTTCCAGTGAGATTTCCAGTCCATACTTCAGATATATTCACTCTCTTTATTGTATTTAGGGGGTTAGATAATTATGTTATTTTAACTGTAACACCATTTTAACACTTTTTGACCAATATTGTCCAAACTTGCCACTATAATTGTGTGCAGTCTATTAATGAAGGTATATACCTCACTTTTTGTTTAAACTGTTTCCACAAGATGATATTCACAAAACTGCTAATTGCATGGTGCAGCTGAGTGCTACATAAAATAATAAACACAGTATGGTAAATAAAAGACAAAATTAACTTTTCATCCAGTGAGGATTACCTGTATGCCATATGTCGTTTATATGTTTTTCAATGATCTTTTTCTTGCTTGGTACAAAAGATTTTATGGAAACATGATTTTGCCAAACAAGAGTGCTGGATCCTGGATTTGATAAGCCATATTAAGACTTATTTTTATTGTCTGAAAATTGTGTGTAGCTGTCACCATCATCTGCAACCACTGTATTTGGATTCCTGCCAACTGTCCTAGAGGATGCAGCAGGAGAGAATTGCGTGGTTAGCCTCCAAGATTACTACTGTATGTCTCGGAAGTGTGTTTGTATGCATGCACGTGAAAGAGAGAGGAGAGAAAGAGTGAGAAATGTTGTGTGTTTGTTCATATTATTCTGTTCATGTTCTATTGGTGCAGGTCGTGATGCTTGGCTGCTGGGATGCAGCTCCACACTCTCATTTGATATTTTTTTTATTG
The DNA here is from genome assembly GCF_019279795.1 of Protopterus annectens. Lineage (NCBI taxonomy): Eukaryota > Metazoa > Chordata > Ceratodontiformes > Protopteridae > Protopterus > Protopterus annectens. The sequence continues at coordinate 394,445,222 of NC_056749.1, forward strand.
TAAAAGATTTTGAAGAAGAGGTTCATAGTGGCTTCATTTTCCATGTATATATTTGTTTACCCAGGTAGTGTGCACTGATCAGTACTGACAAAATTTTAGGCAAAGCCTAGTAGAAATACATAACATTTCACAAACTAAAAATACAAAATTGTAAGCAATAAAAGAATAGTTCACATTAATTACATAACAAAAACTGCCTCTATACATTCCAGTGAACAAGCACAGAGCAATGAACAATTAAGCAGAGAGTAATGTACAAAATATACATTTGTTCTAAACTGGGTCAATCTGCAATGAATCTTGAGGCGAAAATAAATGCTGATAGGTAGGTTAAGTGATATGGCCTGTGTTGAACCATGAATAAGTACTTTTTAATTTGCACTCTGAATCTGAAATAGGTGTTGATTATCTTAATGTCAGTGGGGAGAGCTTGCCAAAGACTAGGCACATGACAGGCAAAAGCATGTGCAGTGCTGTGGAGTTTGGTTCTACGGGTAATGAGAGTTGGTGTGACTGAGCATGTGCAGTGCAGTGGAGTTTGGTTCTACGGGTAATGAGAGTTGGTGTGACTGAGCATGTGCAGTGCTGTGGAGTTTGGTTCTATGGGTAATGAGAGTTGGTATGGTTTGTGAGTAGTGTCTCAGGTTGTATGAGTTTTTTCAAGAAGTTTAGCTGCAAGGGGAGTAAATATGTAGACTTGCAGTAGTTTGTAGCATTTAGAATAAGAATAAAATACAGTGCAGAATAAGTTTAAATAATAAAATAACAAGAAAACATTTTAAGAAAAGGCAGTTAAAAAAAACTTTAAAGATATCTAAGGAGACTTAAGTGTGAGCTCTGAATTGACAGTTAAGGTTTTGAAGCAGGGGCATTTGCTTTACCTGGGTTGTTATAGTCTTAAGAAGTAGTAACCATAAAAAGCATAGATCAGAAAAAAAATCTACCAGTAACATTAGAAATGAACCACCAGATACAAACTAATCAAAAAAATAAATGGGTGGGTGTTAAAAGGAATAGACTACAGCTACAAAGAGGTGATGTCATCCTATAAGGGTAGCAAACTAGTTTTGATGGTGCAAAGAAAGACTACCCAGAAAGCAAAGGAAATGAAGAGTATGGGGATGAGGGAGACATTACTGCTGCTAAATGTAGTCTTCCTTGTTGACAGGTAAAAACCACAGGGAAGAAAAGACCCAACCCTCTCTTTCATTACATTTATTCTCTTCCACTAACACACCCACTCCAACCCCTGCCTATCCCATCCATCCTATCAAGTTCCAGCCGATCTCATTACACCATCAATCAACCTATCACTAGCAACACACTCAATCCACTTAATCCACATAATTTCTATTACTGCAAACCCAACAAATACTTCATCAAAATGCTGTTTACACCCACTGTCAGGACTCTATCCTTACTTTCCACACTTGCAACCTTAATAGCATACACCTATACAATGACACACTTCCACAGTGTACACATAACTGTTTATTACTCCCCAACAAATCCAGAAAGAACCAATCCCACAAACCCACCATATTATATTATTATATCACCTTATCTATTTCATACCTCCATTCCTCACCATATCTCATTTAAGATGCTTACTACAATATCAAATTGCTAAGACATCTGAACAAACTTAGGGTCCTCCACCATCCCTTTTACAACTCCATCATTCTAGGGGGTGATATTCATCCCAATCCTGGTCCACCAACTGTCCTCAAGCTAGTTCCCATATACTAACATCTGTCTTGTCTCCTGTTAACTGTTTCCAACACAAAACGTCCGACCTCTTAATACTTAACTTTAACCTCAGAAGTCTACTTAACAAAACAACCAAATGTTATGCTGCAGTTGCCCACTATTTACCACATGTATCTATCACAACTGAAACCTGGCTGAAGCCATACATTCAAAATCAGGAAATACTGCCTCCAGGCTTCAATATACTAAAGCATGATAGAACTGATAGGTGTGGTGGTGGCGTTGCTATACTTTACAAAAATAATCTCCAACTCATGCGTCTCAGCCTACACCCTCCATTAATTTCAAATATGGAAACCCTAATTAGCCGCCTACAAATTAACCCTCATAAATTTATTAACATAATAGCTATCTACCTTCCCCCAGGTAACAACCCATCTACCATAGAATATTTCTTAAGTTGGTCCTCTTCTACTCTTAGACAAGAAACAATCATAATGGATGACTTCAGTTTAGACTGGAATTCTATTTGTTTAAACAATCCCTCAAATCATATTAATATCTGTGGCTTTTCTCAGTTAATTCTCAACACAACCAGGGTTGACAAATACTCTAGTAAAGAATCTATACTTGATTGGGTTCTCATCAACTGTAACCCAGACTCATATCAAGCAGGCTGTTGACCTGACACCCTAAGTAACCACCTACCTACCTTCATTATAAAAAGCATTCCTCCACCCCTTTAACCTCATCCATAATAAATCAAATTTCACTCCAAATATTTTTAACTCTCTTCTCCAACAAGTTGACTGGACTCCCCTTAAACACCTCTGACTTGACCGTACAGATCAGTACTTCAAAGACAAATTCCTCTCTTGCTTAAATACACTAGCTCCACTCAGAAAAATGTCTACAAAAGTACAATACACTTGCTGGCTCTCTTCAGAGTCCAGAAAGTTACTCAAAGACAGAGACAGAGAATGGCATGATTACCAATTCTCAAAAAATTCTGATTCCCTTCTAAAGTTCCGGCAACTTCAGAACATAGCAAAAAAACAAATCAAGCACAACAAAAAACAGTACTATACATCAATCCAAAACAAGTACCATAAAACCGCCCAAAATTCTGGCGTTCTATCAACCAACTCCTTAAACCTGGTCAAGCCTCCGCCCCTTCTCCAAACACACAAACTCACCTGACAATATAGCCACTCAGTTCAACAATGACTTTGTAAATTCTATACTATCTCTTGTTAAAGACAATAATGACAGCTCCCAATTATCACTACCCATCAATTTTGAAAGTACCTCATGTCATCTCTCTCCATAAAGACAGTGCTTCCTGTGACACCCCTGCACTGGCACAGTAATCAAGGTGCCTCAATCCTGACCACTGGCAACAGTGAGGGGCATACACAATAGGAGGATGACAAGTATACACACACAGTAAAGTACAATTTCCCTTAAGGGCACACAGAGATCACAGTCAGTCTGGGGTTAGTTTCTCCTTCTTTCTCCAGATCTCCAGTAAGACTCCCCACTGACACAACTATAGTGTTAAGATCTCAGCTGAGGGGGGAAGCCAAGACTTCCAGCACCTTGTCTGTCCAACCACTGCTTCATGACCCTGCCCAAGTAGCTGACACACACACACACACACACACACACACACACACACACACACACACACACACACACACACACACACTTTGAGATTTTATTTATATATAGACACACACACACACACACACACACACACACCTGGGGATGGCTGGCACAGGTTTACTAACTATGCCCCACCTTCTGCCCAGACTATATGGTAGTTATCACTGCAACCAACCTCTCCTTATCAGCTACTAGAAGGCCCTTACAAAGGGTGACCAATCCTACTGTGTAATCTTATATTATCCAAATGGAAGTGTGAACAAGACTTGCAAGGCTATTTAGGAGTGGCCTGTACAGTGTCACCAAATACATATGCAAATACACTAAGAGCTTAAATATGTCTCAAATATCAGCCACAAATATAGGTTTAAATATATTTAATAATAAATAATAAAAGAACAAGACAATACTCAAACAACACAGTAATTACAGAGTTCAGAATCACAGGAAATATTTTAAAACAACATTGTAGGACAGTCTCAAATAAATACAGAAAACATCTAAACTAATATTTACTATATTCCTATTTATTTATTTATTTATTTTACATTTGTTGACCGGGCTGGTCCAACTGGATATATTTCCATTTTCAGCAGAGGTCCTATCTTTATCTAAAAGATACTATGCCCTAAACAACTTACTTACAGAGCAACACACAGGCAGAAGTGCTGATGATGGATGTTTCCAGGTCAAAGACAAAATAAAAAATGCAAAGTCTCTCTCTGAGAGAGTTCTTAAATTATTATCAAACATTACTGCTGAGTCAGCTTGGATGACATCACTCTTTGTCACCTGCTTCAGTTCCCAGGCTAACATAAACTAACATCTCTGTGTTAAAAATACACATCTCTCAGATGTTTGCTGAGAACTGGAAGTTCTAAAACAATTAAACACTTTTACATTTTAGACCTAAAAATTACTTCTCTCCAAGACAAGAGAAAAACCTCTAGCTCTAGAGACTGTGTCTGCTTCACTGAAAGTGAGAGATAACAGAATCGTAAAACACTTTAATTTCAACTTAGTTTCTTGAAGTGTTGTAAGTTAACTGTGTATGTTCCAGCCTCTACTATTAAAATATGCATTTATACAGGTATATGGTTTATATACATTTCTGTTGTTTTCCAATAGGATAGACTGTGGACACATATTTAAAGCTCAGCACCTTACAAACCCTATTCAACACAAACTTCTACACCAGTAGTTTAATATACACATAACATACAGTTTTCTTACATTTGTAAGACAAGTATATGAATCATGTTGATATTCACAAATGACATATGATTATTTACAAAATTCTAGGTAGCTGGGCTGGCAGTGTTACACTTTCATAGACTTTACAAACAATAGGCCCACTGCCTTACTCTCTCCGTTAGCTAAAATACTGAAAAAATGTATCCATTCACAGCTGCTTAACCATCTCCTAAAAAATGACTTACTCTCCCCTACCCAACATGGATTCCACCCTAAACATAGTACAACAACTGCCCTAATTAGCTTCATAGACACAGTGAGCCAACATAGGAACAGTGGGCCATTCACATCCTCTATATTCCTTGACTTATCCAAGGCCTTTGATACAGTCTCCCATAAACAACTCATCCACAAACTAACATCTCTTAACCTCTCTCACTCAACCATCTCCAGGTTCATCAGCTATCTGTCCAACAGACAACAAGCTGTTAGATGGCAAGACGAACTATCTCCATTACTACCTATATCTGTAGGTGTACCTCATACTTGGCCCCCTCCTGTTTACCATTTTCACAAATAGAATACACATGGCCACACAACATGCTATCATAATCCAATATGCAGATGATTCCTCCCTCATATGCTCAGCTCCACTACCTTTTCTCCTTAAAACACTCAACAATCCTTCCTTGATATGGAAAGATCCCTCAACCAGTATCAGCTTATACTCAACCCATCTAAAATTAAACTTATGATTTTCTCTACTTGCAGGAAATCTCCTTACCTTAGCTCCTTTTCCATCTACTCATCTAGCAATACCTGCATTGAGCCAGTTGAATTTACTAAGCTACTAGGTGTCACCATAGACGATGACCTGAAATTTGATAAACACTTAGACTTAGTCATCATGAAAGTGCACATTAAACTAGGCTCCCTATATAGAATAAAGCCCTTCCTAACGGAATCCACCCAAGAAGCCATCAGTAGAACTCACCTCCTATCTAGTCTCCTATATGCCTCACCCATTTTCACCAATCTAAGAAAAATCATACTTAGCTAAACCAGAATCCCTTTATTACAAAATAGCCAGATTCGCTGCCAACCATCCAAATAGGACCCACCACTGCATCACTCTTCGCCAACTTAATTGGTTAGAACTCCCCATCTTACTAACACACAATTGGTACTAACACACTCCACCCTCCTTCACCATGAAAACTGCCCATCTATTAGCAAACTCATCCAACCCTACTCAAGCATCAGGTCTCTAAGGTCATCTAATAAAATACTCTTGAAGGTCAGTAGGTCAAACAACACATACAGTGACTCCCTATACACTTATAAAATTGCCAAGATTTGGAACAGTATACCACAGCACATTCTCAATACTGATAACACATCTAAATTTAAACAGGTACTAAGGGAACACCGCAAACATACTTGGCTCTGCTCCTGCTGTAGACCTGATTAACATTGGGACTACGTCCACATAATTCTATTGACCACCTGTGCCTTTACCTTTCTATCTTCCTCTATTTCTTCCTTTCTTCTGTGCCTACTTATTACCAACTTTATGATCTGCTGGCCTGTCTACTACACTCCTATTTCTGCTCTCTCCTGCTTTATTATATTAACTCAAACCTTAACTCATGTTCTCTAATTAAATATTGTAATCACTTAAGGAAATTGAATGGACATGTCAATGTATATTCCAAGTTGTTACCTTTCTTTCATATCTATACTAGTGTGTGCAAGTCTAGTTTTGTTATGGCTGTAATCTGAACGCTGTTAAATTTCTGTAACCAACACTTTGTAAGTTTTGGTACTAGGCTAATATTGTATCTGTGGAGCTTTAGTCCCTGGGCCTCCACTGAAAAGGGGTCTGCAATGACCAAGTCGGACTTTCCCAGTTAACAAATGGAAAATAAAATATATAAACAAATATGATATTGGTGCACAAGGTAAGTAGAAGACAGACTGATGTATGCAGTGAAAAAGGAAAGGCAGAGAAGGGAGGAGGGCATACCTAGCAGATTAGAGATACAAAGTTCAAACTAGGCATTAGAAAGTACTTCTTCACAGAAAGAGTACTGAATAAATGTATTGAAATATACAACAACATATTCCTACAAGAGAGCCTAGGATGCATAGCGAGCTATGAAAATGGAAGCAGTGAGAGGTAAATACATTTTTTTCCTACACAAACAGGGCTGACGAGATAAATAACTTGTCATTTTTCTACATGTATGTTTTGAAATATAATATTATATAATGTAATATGCTAAGAGTTGCTCACCCTTGTAATTTCATATCTTCATACAGTTAATTTCTTTGTCGGTGATTTGCTAATCTGTGTTTGACATCTTTTAAACTACCTAAAGCAAAGGCTGCAACATGCATTATACTTTCTTCAAGAGTTAAGATTAACCTGAAATGCAGTTGACTAGTATGATCTGTCTTTTTCTGTTCATTATATGTATAATAAACTGTCTAACTGTATGCAATTTGGACATCTTGTTCACACCGAGGATGTTTTATTGATTCTGACTAGATAAGTGTAAAGTTTTTGTGTTGTGTTTACTTCCTGGTCATAGATGGTAATGACACTGCTAAAAAGAATTATTATGCTATTACTAGAGCTCACCATTTATATAAGAGGCAGTAAGTGATAATTTGCATAAACCATATATTCACTGGAATTACAACTTTCAGTAGGATATTTTAAATTATCTATAAAAATGTATCTTATCCCTTTGTAGTTCTAGCTTGAATTACAGTCTTGAGTTCATGTCTTATGAGCAGGTGATATTTGATCTGAGGGTTTTGAGCCATGTTAGTTAAAGATTTGTAAACCAGTTGGTGTAGGTTTGATGACTCATAGTGGATTTGCTAAACTAGGTTTACAAATGGAAGTGCTTGTTAGTGACTCTGGTTGTTGAGCATTGAGTATTTTTTTTTAAATGAGAGGGCCAGGATGACTGTGCTTATTTTAATGTTTCAGTACATTATTGGGTGAATAGTTTGACTGGAAACATGAATGTGCATACTGAAGCAAGCATTTACAGAAGTCACAGCTATGGTAAAGTAACTGAGTTAGGTGTATAAAGTAAAAAAGCCCTACTTCCTGCACAGAAGGATGGCACAACTCATGACCCAAGCCTGAATAAGCCCTCAGGTAGGACTTCTAGGAAATTTTGACACAACATAAAGACAAAAATGATAAGAAGAGAAAAAGGATCATGGCTTTAACATTCTCCTGTGAATACAAAGAAATTCATAAAGTAATTACAGACAACTTTATCATGATTGAACCTAGGCCCTCTTTTGTATTTAGAAGAGCAAATAGTGTGAGAGACTGGGTTGAGAGCAAAAGCAAAACCATGGAGGACAACACTGGGACTTTCAAATGTGCACCACCCCCACTGTACCTTTTGAGAATATCTGAGTAACTTTGATCATTTAATTGCCCAACTCTGCTAATATTTAAGGAATCACAAAAGATGCAATTGCAACACTCAGTCTATCATATAGAGATCTCAATATGGTTCCTGCAGAAGTTTCCCTGTGGGCAAAACTATTAACAAACTAAATATCAGAATGGTTTAACATTATTAGACAGAATAGTTAAAATGCTCAGAGATCCACTGACGAGACACCACCTGGAAAACCCCAGACACGAATGACTCAGCCTTTGTGTGCTGGATAAATTAGAGATAGGGCTCTCAAAGTCAAAAGGAACGCCATCTTAGAAAAAAATGGAACTCCACTGGATCATTGAAATAAATACATGCAAACCACCTGGACTCAATACTTGCATTTCTATCAAAACTGTTTTAATGCCAAGAAAGCTAAATCAAAGTCTGTTTTATTAATTCTGGATTGAGGGATCCAGGACTACTGCAGTTGAATGTTTTTTACAATGATTACTATATTTTTGCATCACTAAATTTTTGCAAAAGCTTTTAAGTTTTAAGTCAGTAATAAATGTTAATTCTTATTACTTCCTTGCAAACCCAAAGTGGTCTGACAAAAAGGCAGGGCACCTAAGCACTTACACTGCTATGAAAAACAAAAGGCAGCAGGAACGGCAGCAGTATATAGCAAAAAATGTAGTTCAAACCCTCCAAAAATCAGGAGAAAACCAAGTCTTTTAGCATAAAATGATTTAATTCACTATTCGTCAAAGGCGACTTCACCAGAAATACAATTCACTACTACAGAAACACACTTAAAATACTGTCAGCAAGTGAACTATTAATTGTATAACAAGCTGTCCAACTCATAAAACAGCCTATCATTTCTGCAACAGGAAGTTGTACAGATTGCATGTCTTTATACTTAGATGATGTTTTGAAGCCATGTGTGAAGCAGTTACCATCATACATTGCCGATTCCTGGGACTTTTTGGAAAATTTAAGAACATTTTTTTTCCAGTTTGGACAATGGCAGTGAACAGTTTTTGATGCTCACAGATGAAGTGACTTCACTGCTCACTTGCATTCCCCAGGAAGCAGGTGTTGATTTTGTTAGGTGGCGTTTGGTTAAATACACCAATTTGAGTAACCACAGTGTGATCACTTACACCTTGTTGTTAGACTTACTATCGAAGCACAGTTATTTTATGTTCAATGGTAATTTCTATAAACAACTGTCAGGAGTATCTATGGGTGCCACTGTGGGTCTCACTTATGCAAGTTTGGTTCTTGGGTGGTGGTAGTTGGAAATTTTGCCTAGTGTGGATTTATATGACAAGGTCGTCTTTTATAAAAGGTTTGTTGACGACCTGTTTTTTATTGTTAAAAATGAAGGTTTTAGTGTAGATGGTTTTGTAGATGTTTTAAGTGCTACCACTGAATTTTTAACATTCACCTTAAGTAGTTTTGGTTGTGAAGTTTCATTCCTGGATGTGAGTATTGGGTGGGAAGCTACTACGAATGAGGTTTACAGTAGTATTCACCAAAAAAACATTTTTTTGTAACAGCTATGTACATTATAAAAGTAACCACCCCACCTTTACTAAAAAGAACATTCCTCGTGGCCAGTTCATCCAGGCTTCACGGATGACCATGGATGACACTAACTTTTTTGAGGAGGTTCAGTTTATTAAAATGTTATTTTTGGATAGGGGCTATCCTAGAGATTTACTGGACAAAGCTGCCAGTGAGATTATCTCTAGAAGGGAGAATGATTTTCCTCCCATTTTGGTAAAAGGTTTCACAAAAAGAATGTATATGGACGGTGTAGGTCTGAGCAAACCTAGGTTTTGTTTGGACAACAACCAGATTCGTAAAATTATTAATGAGAACTGGAAAGTCATTTTAGGTAATGGTGACATGGTAAATGTATTGGGTGAGGTGCCTTGTTTTGTGTACAAGAAAAAATGTAACATCAAGGATATGTTGGAGAGGGGACATGCTTCCCATTGTTTAGGAGTAAACAACAGAGGTATGCATAAGTGTATGGGATGTAAAGCATGTAGGTACATCCACAGTGGTTGTTATATTTTTTTGCAACACCTTTATTTCAACATCAATGTTCCAGGTAGATTAGATTGTGATAGTGAAGGTATTGTCTATTTGGCTATGTGTAGTGGATGTCTGGCATTCTACGTGGGAATGTCCACTAGAAGTTTAAGGGCACATATTCTTGAACATTTGTATGATATAAAAACAAAAAATGTTAACAACGCCTCATACAAACATTAAACTACATGCATTAACTGGAAAAAGTTCACCTTCTCAGTTCTTGAGTCAGTGAACAAGGACATTAGGGGAGGTGATTATAGGAACAAAGTAGAACAGAAAGAAGCAGTATGGCAACTGAGATTGGCTTCTTACATACATCCTGGGCTGAATGACACAGTCAATATAAAATGTTTTTTTATAAAAACAGAAAAGTTAATATTAAAAAATAAAGTTTTTATTTAGATGTATTGTTTACTGCAAACAGTAGTCGATGGGACTAAGTTAATTGATGGTTCACTTCAATTGAATAATTGTTTTATGAGTTGAACAGCTTGTTATACAATTAATTGTTCACTTGCTGACAGTATTTTAAGTGTGTTTCTGTAGTAGTGAATTGTATTCCTGATGGAGTCGCCTTTGACGAATAGTGAATTAAATCATTTTACACTACAAGACCTGGTTTTCTCCTGATTTTTGTATTTATGATCTACTTACACTGCTGTATTGATTTCTCTGATGAACCTGGAGAAGCTGTATGGTGAAAGTACTTTAAAATGTTAAAATGTTAGGGTAAACACTGCTAATTCAAGCAGGACATTTTCTTCAATTAAGTTATTAACACATGATTCTGTTAAAACAGGAAAACGGGAATTATCTTACTTGAAAAGGCTTAGCTGTTAGATTTATTTTGAAAATGGTTAGCTGCTTTTATTGTATAACACAAATACTGTAACATGTTTGGACGAGGATTAATGCAGATGGATATCCCACCATCTTTTTTGAGAAGACAATGACAGATTTGGAGCTAACTTCACCCCTCCTGTCCCCTCCAGTCATCCTCCAAAGTATACCTGCCGCCATTCCTCAGCCTGTTATCTCAGGAGATCAGGTCATCCTGGTGCTCTCCAAGGCCAAAACACAACATCAATGTGGGTCAAACAACATCCCAGGTTGCCTTTTAAATAACTTAAAACATGATCTAGCAGACCCACTTGGATACCTTTTTAACCACAGCCTACAAACTGGCTATACCTCAGTAGAATGGAGGACAGCAACAGAAATCCCTCTGCACAAAGTGGGACCATCAACTGACCCTGGAATTATAGGCCCATACGCTTGACTAGCCTCATCTGCAAGGCCATGGAAAGAGTCATTATGGACCTTATTAACAAGCACATAGGTAATCTCTGCACTCTGAAACCAACTCAGTTTGTATTTCTTAAAAGTAGATCATGCCTGTTAAACATGGTTGACTTCTTTGAGAAAGTCACCAAGGCCCTGGATGAGGGAAAGACAGTGCATACTACCTATCTTGATCTAGCCAAGGCATTTGACACAAGCCCCCACTCAGGTATTATAGAGAAACTCTCCCATTTTTGAATTAACCCCTACATTACCAGATGGGTAGCCAACTGGCTCACCAACAGGACACATACTGTCAAAGTGGATGATTTCACCTCTAGCAAAAGATCAGTTATCAGTCATGTACCACAGGGTTGTGTGCTGAGCTCTTACTGGTCAGAATTTATTTCTCAAAAGCCTAGGCAAACTTGCATGGTCTGTGGCTGACCAAGTTTGCTGATGATTGCAAACTGGAAGCAATCATTGAGTCCCCCAATGATGTTAATATACTGCAGACAAATGACTGGTGCAAAAACCAGGGATTAAAGCTATATGCAAAAAATTGCATTATTATTCCCTTTGGGAAAGCTGATATCACTTCTAATTACATTATAGACAGCTTTCCCCAAGTGTAGACCTAGTAGTATGTGATCTGGGTACTCGGGTTCATAGCAATCTGAACTTTGACCATCACATATCCACAGTAATAAGAAAAATCCTTCCATGTGGCACATCTTATAAGTAAAAGCATCACATCTAGATCTAAGGATGTTATAAATCCATTATACTAGGCCCTCATCAGTCCAGTAATTGAGTACAATGCTCCCTTTTCCGTGTACCTCACCAGATACCTACAACAGCTGAAGAGACCACAGATGTTTCTCACCAAGAAATTACAGGTCTATATTACAAGAACAAATGCTTAAAATTTAGAATACATCTTTATCAACACATTTTAAGCCAACACTCTTATAAGTGAAAGCTGATAACTTTGAATTTCATATAGTCAACATATTTTGGTTGGCCAACACCGTTCCCCCAGTCCTGCAGTGAATATACAATTGAAACACAGTGAAATCATAACACACACCCTAAAGACATGCTAAAAGACTTATTAGTAAACTAAACCAAGTAACCTTATCTATTAATAACCTACTGTATTATCAACTTAAATAAAACCCACCCTAGTGAACCACATTTGTGAAACACACATTCATTTCATTACACTTTCAACAGCATTGCAACAGGACGTAAAAATTCTCCTTGAATATACGAAGCAGTTTTATAACTGCATATATCATCCACCTAGTAATGTAATTATATAGATATGTACGTACACAAAGATTTTATATTATTTAAATTAATTCCTTTTATTTACAATAAAATGAGAAACATCAATAACGTGGACGTGTTTATGTTACTTGTTTATTTCCATCTGTTGGCCAACTATGACATTTTGAAATTAACGTTTTAGATGTTTAGAGCTTTTGCTTATAAGAATATTCACTTAAAACGTGTCGATAAAGATGTATTTGACATTTTAAGCATTCGTTCTTATAATATAGACTCGAAATTACAGGGTACACAAAACAAGTCTTACACAGAAAGACTGAAAGCCCTGTCATTGTACTCTGTCTCCTACAGGTTACTAAGGGGTGAGCTGCACCTGGCTTAAAGGGCGGTCTCTGATTCGGCCCTGATGGAAATGCTACACATTCGTAAATCAAACTGCATGAGGGTCACTCACTGCAGGGATCTTAACCTAGCCTCTTATAAATATATTTTCCAGAGACTAACACTTCTCTAGAACAACTTCCAATTCACGTGAAACTGGGCCTCATCCTGACCCTTTTCAAATACAACTTAGATCAATGGATGGGTGGCCCATAAATTCACTCCTGGGATGGCACCCATGTCCTTGCTGGACACAGGAAGTCAGTATTAACTACCATAGACCCTTACCTCTGTGAATTTCACTCACCAAACCACCGACAATTGGCCAAACTGGGATAAATATGGCTAGGCTTGTGAGGGCTCTAGGGCCATTAGCCTAATAACCTACTATGAACCTATATTGGTGGGCATTTAATCATATTCAAATAAGGTATATTTTACCTCCACCAATTACTCCCCATGCCACCCCACCCCTGCCATTTGGTCATATTCAAGATAGGTATATTTTAACTCCACCAATTAAAACACCTGGCTGTTCTGAACCCTACCTTTACAAAGCCCGTATAACCAGGACAGAACTTTCTGTAAAACCATAAAGATTTAACTGCAAGAACACTCATCCATCAATGAAGACTAAATAAAACATTTTTTTCTTAGAAATTGCACCATTTGTTTTATTCCTCTGGAGAGAAGGGGTAGTTAACCCAATTATAGTTGACTGTGAGTCAGATTTGTTTGTATCCCAATCTAAGTTTTGTTTTGTTTGTCATGACATCCAGGTCCCTGGGTTACAAGATGGATATCACAAGCTGCCTTCAACAAGTGGATACTTGGTTTTGCTGCTGTTAGATTGCAAATTGGTTATCCAATGGATCTCAAGCTGTGAAAGTTGCTGGAACCCTTTATGAATGTAAATTTGTAAACAGTGTGGTATCCCAGGGGTCAGTGCTGGGCACTTTGCTCTTTGACATTTATTCTGCAAATACCCAATCGATATCACAGAAGTGTTGCTGACTATATTTGTTGATGACAGCAAACTGAACATTAATATCTTCTCAACCACTGATACTAAACATCTTTAGCAAGTATTAGAATATGCTCATATCTGGTGTGCTTTAAAAAAGTCTCCAGCTATATGGAAAAGAAAGTGCATTGTGGAAGCATATGGCAAAAAGGCTGCTTCCCATTATATTTTATCAATGGTACTCCTCTTCAGCCAGCCATGGTCATAAGATTTCTGGGTACATATGTAGATACCTCTCTCTTATTTGATCATGTTTTCTTCATAGTTACAAAATACTTTCACCTGTCCCGTTTAATTTCTAAGGGAATGTTTTAATGATTCAACATTGTCACCCTACCACTGCACTTTTTCTTTTTCAGACCTGTCATTGAATAGAGTTTCCCCTTTGGTATGCATAAATCTAAACATATCACTCTAAAGGAAACACTCCAAAAATGTTCTAACCGAGAAAATGAAAAGACTTAAATCTCTCAACTATCTCAAAAGATTAGCATGTTTCTGTAAGCATTTTATAGCCTAGTGTCTGCTTTGATGTGACCTGTATCTCAATTAAAAGATCTAATCCTATATGACCTTCCATTTCTCTGAAAAACAGTGACTTCACAAACACCCAGATTAAGCATCTAAATCTATTCCAGTGAATAAATAAGACTTATTAGAGAGTCAGGTTCATTGCTTGACATAATCTTATCCTATGAAATAACTTATAACTACCTGTCCAGCAAAGTAGTTATTTGACTACCTCTACCTCTAAGGCTAGACACAAATTTAGACCAAGGTTATAATGTATGGCCCTGCTCAGTTTGGGAGGCAAGTATTACTAACTGCTTGAAAACTGTGAAAATGTTGTAAGAACATTGCATTTGAATGAAGGTAGTATATCACATTGCTGGATCCACAGGGGGAGTCTATTCCAGAGGTGGGGGAAATGCTGAGTAATGAATCTGTCTCTCCATTAGGTTTTATTAATCTGTTGAAGCATATTTAGATCTCTGGTTCTAGTAATTGTGGAACTGATTGACTTGTGAAGGTTCAAGAGATTCTGATCACTGGATCCCTGACTTCATGGAAAATAAGGCATAAGTCTCTTTGGAGATCTCTGTATGATATAGAAACAAGGGACAGCATTTCTATTCTTCTCTGGTAATGTAAGGGGTTTAAGTGTGTGATCTTTTCTATCATGATCCTCTGTTCATTTTTAATTATTTTATATACCTAGTGATGTACTTTCTAAAGAGTTTGTTGCATTCTAAGTAGGTCTTATCAGAGATGGATATAATGGGACAATGATCACATTAAATCTGGATGACATTCCTGTGGTGATTAGATATGCTAAGTGGAAGGATTTCCTGACAACTGTAGTTACATGATGGACATAGAAAAAGGAATTATCAGCCCTGGTCCCAAGGTCCTGGGTTCATTTTGAAGTTGAATACTGCTTGTGATGTATGTTGGGGGAAGAGGTTTCCAACTGGCAATGCTTCACTTTTAAGCCTTTCATTAAAGCCAATTTTCATTGCATCAGGTATTTATAAATGTAAGTTCTTACTGGAGGGCTTGGGCATTAGATGAGGATTAGAAAATGACTCCCTCTTTGCAGCCATCTATAAATTAAATTTATTTAACAGTAGGTCTTGGTTACTTATATGGAGGTCTGAAATGTAAATACCAAATTGAAGTGGTCCTAGCATTATGCCATGTGGAATACCACTTGTCACCATCATGCCCAGTGACACTGTCCCTGCTACCCACACAATGTAGGCTCTGATATTTAACCAGTTGGTTATCCATCTTACCAAAAAGGAATCTATGTGTAATGCACTTAGTTTACTAATTATGTTAGCTTAGAGGATGGTGACAAATGCCTTGGCTAAATCAAGGTAAACTTTGTGGACAGTGTGACTGAGGTTCACAGCTTGTGTTACCCTTTTGAAGAAGTTCATCAGATTCATTAAACAAGTTCTACATTTTACAAAGCCAAAC
This sequence comes from Protopterus annectens, assembly GCF_019279795.1. NCBI lineage: Eukaryota > Metazoa > Chordata > Ceratodontiformes > Protopteridae > Protopterus > Protopterus annectens. The sequence goes on from NC_056749.1 coordinate 394,461,278, forward strand.
TGCTGTGGGTATAGTCTGATAAGTTTCTTAATTTTAAGGCTAATCTAGTCAATTGTAATATGTTTCATGGCCTTGCAAATGGGCCGTTCTAAGGATAGTTGGGCTTTGGATAGTCGTATCATGATTAAAATTTGCACTTAATTTTTTTGCTAGTATATTGGCAATATTCACATAGTCTGACTAGGTTATGTCATCATGTGTGAGTATAGTACAATGCTGGGTGTTGTTTCTTAACTTCCTAACATAAATGAAAAAGTATTTGCAGTTTTCCTTAGCTTCAGATGTCAGCCTTTGTGCATGGGCTGCTTTGACAGATGCAGTAGTCTTTTTAAATTATTAGTCAGCTTTTTGGTATTTTCCTTAACTTGGGGTTCTTTAGATCTATATACTTTAATCACCTTTTGTTGATTAAGACCAGCATGTCATCTGCATTGATGAGCCAGTGGGCTGATTTTTTTTCTTTCAAGGAGTGGGTAGAATGTGCATTTCTTTTATATTGCCTTGTTAACCGATATCTACAAATGTCTTTGTAGATGTTTCTTTGCTTCCACAAGGTCTTTGACCGAGTCCTGAATACATCTGCTATGGGATTTTCACTGACTGAAAGGGGAAATATATACCTTTGTTATCATAATGGTACTATAGCATATAGGTCATTGGAGTGAGAGAACAAATTCTTGATATTCAATGTCAGAAACACTGTTTAATAAAGAGAATCCTTGAAGATATGGAGAGTTGTTTTAAAAATAGATCTAAATTAAGCAACACAGTTGTTTTTGATCACAAGCTGTGTTCAAGATAAGCGGAAAAAATGCTACAATAATGAACAAGGAATGTAGAAATGGCAATAGAAGCCAGGCAGAAGAACGGAGGCATAACTATGACCAAAAAAAAAAAAAAAGAAAGAGATAAAAGGTTGCAGAGTATTATTTTTTCACACAGTGGAATAAAACTGATAATATTATACAACTGTAATGTTACGTCAAAAAGGGATTTTTTTTTTTTAGAAGGAAATGTGAGATAAATGTTAAAATGAACAGTCTTGTTTAACTGAATGTTACAGAACTGTATTGATAATCTGAATATTTCACAGCATAGCTAGACTGTTTATCACTTGTAAAAGACAGAAATGAAGGAAATAGAAATGGGAAAAACAGCTAAACTACAAGAAGCATAATTTTCTCCATACTGTTAAATGCAGTTCTACAAACATTTTCAATCCAGGAAATAAGCCACACTTCTGAGAGCACACCACCACAAGTATTTAATAGGAAAAACAAAACAAACATCCCACTGAGTGTACATACAAAATTATCACCAACTGAAAGCTTTTGTCCCCAGTAATGTGGGACTTCATCAGAATAAAATGCAATATTACATCCAGCTACTTATATATTGTGAAACTCCTTTTCTAATTTAAAAATGTTTTACTTGGTTCATTCAATAACTCTCACCATTCCATATCAAACTACACTTGTTAATGAAATAAGGAAAATGAATAAGCCCTTAAGCATACATAAAAAAAAAACTGAACCATTTCACAACATTAAAATTCATACACCATACAATATTGCTTTAAAAGTTATTAATAATAACACTGGATATTAGTTATAAAATATAGCAATAAATATATATAACATTTTAAAATATGTATAATATTGATATAAAGTGTTTAAAAATGTTTTATCAAAATTTTAATTCTTGTTAACTTATCTTCATACTAATTAATATGAGCTCAGACATTAATGGGCCGCCCTCATCCTTAAAACACTACCTATGGATACAATTTCTTGAAGACCTCTTTCCAATAAATCCTTAAAACACAGGCTCTTTCTTTAAACCACATTAAGTATGGGACCTAACTTTTGAAATTGTTCCTCACTACAGGAAAAGACATCCCAGTTTTTACAAACTCCATCTTTTATTGCTTGAAAATCCATATTGTAGGGAAGAATCAAAGCCCTACCAAATCCACTTATACAACCGCGATCATTTTAGTTAAATACAAAATCTTTTTTACCCAACAATGGGATATATATTTTATTTTGCCTTTTTATATTGACTTCCTTTTTTTTATTAAGTTGATAATACTACTAGGGTATCCCCTTCTCACCAACATCTCACTTGACTTACTACATTCATCATAAAATGCCCTATCTTGTGATACCATTCTGGCTAACCTCACCATCTGTTTTTATACTTAAGCTTTTTTTCTGAAAGTAAGGATGCCAACTCATGTAGTGTAACAATGAATTTGAAGAGGTGGGCATTCTGAAAATGTTAGATTCAAATGTTTTACTGTCCCTATTATTAGAAATCAAAATGTTTAAATAATTAATATCGTCTTGAGAATAACACATGGTAAATTTCAAAAATTCTGTGGTAGAATTAATATAATAGAAACATTCATTAAGTTTATCTGTACCATCCACCCAAAATAAAATAATGTCATCCATGAAATGACCATACATGGTCCATGATTTATTGAAACTTGAATTAAATAAGAAGTTGGCTTTCCAATATGCTACCACCAAATTAGCAAACAAAGGGGTGCAAGCTGCCCCCATAGCCAGCCCTGTTTGTTGATGAAACAGCTACCTCTCAAAATATATAAAATTATAGCTTAATATTATCTCCATCAATCTTTTATATAACATAATATCCTTGTGATCCAAATCACTGTGATTGCATAAATAATTGTACAGCCGTTCAAATACTGTATCATGTGGAATAACCAAAAACAGGTCCTTTTAGGGTATTGCCACAAAAATAAGCTTGGCACTATACATATCATTGGAAATTTTAGTTAAAAAATCTCATGAATCCTTAAAAAGATATTTAACATTAGTAAGAACATGTTTAAGTTTAAAATCAATAAGTTTACACATATTGCTTGTTTTAGAAAACTTTGCTTCAACAATGGGACATAAGGGTGGATCTTTCAACTTCTTATAGAACTTTGGGATGCTAAATATGGTGAGAGTTCTTGGATACTGAACTCTTGAACAGTCATAGTCCTGGCTTGAATTCTGCCCCTGTGTCCAAAAATCATATAGCATGGTATCTATCTTGTAATAGGCTATATTCCTCTGGTTAACAGAAACCTCATCATATGTGTCACTATAAGTATTGTAAACATCTTATCTACATAATCATTGAAATTCATAACAAGCAAACCCCAGCTTTATCAGGTTTTAACCTAATTTGTCTGTCTTTGAGAATATGATGTAATGATTCCTGTTCTTTAATACTTAAATTCCTAATCTTTTTTCTGTTAGTTTTAACCACCCTTCTAATATCTTGTTCAAAGATTTTCTCAAACAAATGTACCATGGGGTAGAGGAGAGGGTTGAAGCTAATTGGTCTGTATCAACCAAGAAATGAAAATTCATCACCATTATCATTCCTATTAAACACAAACATAAATTGAGTTTTCTGGTATATAACCTTAAATCAATAATGACATCTTCTATTTTGCTTTCTTAGCTGGGATGAACATAAAACCTTTTTCAAATAAGTTGTCCCATTCTTTGTTAATGTCAGCACTACTATAATTATATAACTTAAAATCTACATAATCATTAAAAATGATAGGAATGTTAACTAACTTTATTTCCTGTAATTCTTATTCTTCCTGTTATCCATGTTGGTCCAATGATATCCATGATTCCAAGTATCCCTCTGTCCATAATTCCCCTCATAGTAGGTTGCCCTCCAGTTTTTATATTTGTTCCTTATTCTCTCTGACCTCTTGGGAAGTGGGGGGGGGGGGTCTAAAGGGATATCCTCTCTGGAAAGCATATACTGAGAATCATCACCGTTATTAACAACAGCACTATGTCTATTATTGGATGCTTGTAGTCTTGCACTATTCTTGTTATTTGGGGGAGGTAGGTATGCAGACCCCATTTCATAATCATTATCTCTCAATAACTTTTTTCTTTTCCAATTTTAATGTCAGTAAAGATACTTTCTGCCTTATCAAAAATATGATAATACTCTTTTTGTTTAAATACAAATAAAAGATCATTGTTAATGATATTGTCCAAAACAGTAATGTCATGCATTAAAATGCCCATATCACTGATGTTGTATTTAATAAGGAATTCAAAAATTAGGTCTCACACCTAAATTAGTTTATAGAAAGGACCTGTGTTTTAAGAATTTATTGGAAAGAAGTCAGATGATGAGTACCAACCCAGGTATAAAGCCATGCAATCAATATAAACACATCGTGGAAGGTGAACATTTTATACTGAAGGTTATGGAGAAATATATATTACACACAGGTATAGCTGTGTGAGCAGCAAGGTGGTTTACATTGCACAGTGTATTGAATGTCACAGATTTTATGTAGGGAAAATGGAAAGAATGGTAAAGGAAAGAATATACCAGCATTTGTATGACACAAAAAAGAAAAATGAAGGGACTGTCTTATTCAAACATGTTAAGGGTCATGATGGCCAAAGTTTTAAAGTTTATATAGTGGATAGAGTGCAACATGATATAAGAGGGGGTTCCTGGAAGGACTGGTCAGAAACTAAGGAACTTAGACGGCAAATAAAAATGAATTTGTTGGTTAACTTTGGTGTTAATGAAATTACATCCAAGGGTAGTGTTTTAAGGATGAAGGAGGCCCATTAATGTCTGAGCTCACATATTAATTAGTATGAAGATAAGTTAACAAGAATTAAAATCTAGATACAAAAATGTACAGATTCTATATCAGTATTGTACACACACACACACACACACACACACACACACACATATATATATATATATATATATATATGTATCACCAGATTTCTATAACTAATATACAATGATTATTAATAACTTTTTAAAAGCAATATTGATACAGTGTATGAATTTTAATGTTGTAAAAAATGGTTCAGATTTTTGTATGTATTCTTAAGGGCATGTTGTGTAATTTGATGTAGAATGGTAAGTGTTAATATATGAACCAAGTAAAACATTTTAAATTGGGGGAGGAGTTTCACAATACATAAGTAGTCAGATATAACACTGCACTTTATTCTGATGAAGTCTTGCATTACTGGTGACTAAAGTCCTCAGTTGTTTCTTTTGTATGTACATCCATTGGGGTGTTTGTTTCATTTTTCCTGTTCAAAACTTCTGGTGGTATGCTGTCAGCAGTGTGGTTCATTTCCTGGATTACTTTCATGTGGCAGTGCTTGGTTCCTAATACAGGAAGTACATAAAACCAGACAACAATCCAGAGTTGCTTTGTCTATGAGTGACGAACAAAGGTGACACAGCAAACTATTACTGTTTGTAAAATACCATTAATTTACAATCCAGATGGTCTCGGCCATGTAGCAAAGATGACCAGGGAATAGATAAAAAATTGAAACGATGGTGAAGCAGACCTAATCCACTGAAGTATAGCAGAAGAGGTATTACAATAGAAAGAATTTTCCAAAACAATGCAAGATATCATTTGGTGTGACAAGGCGGATACACCGGACACAATGATGATTAAGGCATAAGGTTATGTTTATAAAATCAACTAGTATTCTTCCTCAGAGGGGATTCCAAAAACAGGAATGTGTGTTTCTGGTGAGCCCTGTTGGTCCAACTGATAATACTGTAATTACTTTCTCAGTGAAAGGCACTTGGAATTATTATATATGCAGTAAGTTAAGTGGGGTGTGGGGGTCTCCACTCAGATGGAGGAGTATAGGGGTTCTTGCCCCCCCCCTAAAAAAAAAAAAGCTTTAGCTTCTGCTTGGTGAAAGTTGCTTTCAGTGATTTTTTCAATGTTCTACATATCAGACAAGCAGTGGTCAATAACTGATCATGAATCCTTTAAAAACTTTGCCAGTTTTCAGTAAATTATAATGTGGCAACACCAGTTTTAGCCTGATTTTGAAAACAGAACTTAATGATAAATTTGTCTTTCTGTTACTTTCACAGTGTCATTGATTAGGTGAAAATTGTTCTATTTGTTTCTAGTTCATCTATGAACTATCCTTTGGATTCTTGGCAATAAACTGACACTGACTTTTTTTCTCTTTAGTGTTCTCATAACTGTTATTGACAGTGGGGTGTAAGGAAGACAGCAGCATCTGCATTTTTTTTTCATAGGTAGGTACTAGGCTATCGGCCCAAGGGCCTATGTAAGCCTAGCCAGCAAGGTTCCATAGCTTATGCCACCCAAGAAAGTTATTTTCCTGTGCCACTGTTGAGCAGAGACACAGAAGTGATCCCCGGGGTGTATTTCCTATTTCCCATCCACTCATCAAGATTTTTCTTTAAAAGTGCTAATGAAGAACTTTGCTTGACATAGATGGGTAGCTTGTTCCAGAGTATAGGAAGTCTCTGGGATAGGAATCTATCCCTCCAGCATGTCCTGTTTATTGTGGTGACAAGGTTTAGGTCCCTAGACCGTGTAGCTCGGAGGGATTGGGATTTCTTTAGGTGTAGCATGTCCAAAAGCTTTGGGTTTGACATAGCTTTATATGTTAGGCAGAGATCATCTCGGAGTAGGTGATATGCTACAGAGTAAAGCTGGAGTTTTTTGAGGCGGTCAGTGTAGGGCATTTGTTTGAGGCCAGTAATCCTCTTTGTGAGGTACTTCTGTGGCCTTTCCAGCTGCTGCAGATGTCTTGTGAGGTACATTCCAAAAGGGGCGTTGTACTCTATAATGGGTCTAATGAGTGACGAGTAGAGGGGAACAATGACCTCTTTTTTCCTGGATAAGAACCATTTTATGATGAGGTGTGCCATGTAGAAGGACTTCCTGACTACTGTGGCGATGTGACTATCAAAGGAGAGACTACTGTCCACCTTGGTCCCAAGGTCTCTTATCACGCATTCGGTGTTAAGTAGATTGCTGCCTATGTGGTAGTTCATGGGTACAGAGTTTTTACCAAAGGGGATGACACTGCACTTTTTGGCAGTGAGCTTGAGGCCATGGATCTGACACCAGGCATCTGTCTCAGTGAGGCCCTTGTATAGGAGGTCCACATCATTTAGAGACTTGACTATGGCTCCTAGTTTGCAGTCATCTGTGAACTTCATTAGCCAGAGGCCTTCTGTGTTAGCCTGTACTTCAGAAAAGTACATACCAAACAGGAGAGGTCCCAGGACCGAACCCTGTGGTACTCCACTTGTCACTGCTTTGAGGTCAGATTTGGAGTCTGCAACTTTTACAGTGTGGGTTCTGTCAGTGAGCCAGTTGGCAACTCATCTTGTGACGTAGGGATTTATACCTAGTTTAGTGAGTTTAGCTATAATTGCAGAATGGGGGATGGTGTCAAAAGCCTTGGCGAGGTCAGGATAGGTTGTGTGAACCACTTTACCCTCATCCACAGCTTTGGTGACTGCCTCAAAGAAGTCAATCAGGTTCAGAAGGCATGATCTGCCTTTCACAAACCCGAACTGGGTGGGATCTAGAGTTTGGAGGTCACCAATGTCTTTGTTTATGAGTTCCATGATGATACGTTCCATGGCCTTGCAGACCAGGCTCGTCAGGCTAATAGGTCGATAGTTCCCAGGATCAGTGGTGGCTCCCCCTTTGTGGAGTGGGATAACTGTCGCTGTGTACCATTCAATTGGCACAAAGCCTGATGTGAGGCTATTATTGAACATGGTGCTTTAGTGGGGAGCCAGTTCATTCTGAAGTTCGTGTAAAATGCAGCCTGAGATGTTGTCCAGTCCCATGGATGCTGTGTTTTTGGCTTTAGAGAGTGCAGCTTTTACCTGCTTAGTTGTGATTACAGGGACTCTGCATTCTTCCTGTATAGATATGGGGCCTTTAGGGGATGAGAGGAGAATAAAGTTAGCACTGAACCTATCTGCCAGGATGTTGGCAATATCAGTTGGTTCTGTAATTTTCATGCCTTTGTGCTGTAACTCAGAGCAGATCTGGGTGTTGCCATCTAGATTCTTGACATAACTATAGAATGCTTTGTGGTTGACCTTGGATTTAGTGGCAATTTTGTTTTCATAGCTAGCTTTGGACGATCTTATAAGGGATCTCAGCTTCTTACTGAGGCTGACCAGGGAGCTCCTCCACTCATGGGATTTTACTCTCTTTTGCAACAGTTTCTTATTCTGTTGTACAGTTTGTTTATGGCAGGGGACCACCAGATTGGCTTCCTTTTTTTGGAGGATAGCTTCTTGGTTCTGTTTGGGATAGCACTATCCATGCACTCGTGTAAGTGCTTATAGAGTGCATTTGTGCAGGATTCAGCAGTTGTAACTGTACTGTCCATCTGCATGGGTGTCATGAAGTTCACCACTTCTGTCTTAAGAAGCATGAAGTTGGCTTTGGAGAAATTTTTTACTGTGGTTTCCTTAATGGGGGGTGGGGGCGGGATGTGGATATCAAGGGTGATAAGCTTATAATCGGAATGGACCAACGAGGAGTTGACTTCAGGTGTGGAGCACTGGTCACTCATGTTGGTAATGACCAGGTCTAGGATATTGTTGCCCCTGGTGGGGGTGTGGATAACTTGATCTAGGGCATTGGAGTTTATGAAATCCAGAAAGCGTTGAGCTAAGGAGTTGGTACACGAGTAGTTTTCCCAGTTAATGGTGGGGTACTTGAAGTCACCCATTATTAGGGTGTTTGGTTGAACCCTAATATTTTCCAGTACATCAAGAAAAGAGGAGTGGGAATCCTGGGGCATGTTGGGGGATCTGTAGCAAGCTACAATTTGGATTGCATTAGAATAGTTTGTATGGGGATAAATAAATGGAGTTAAAGTGGAAGAAAAAATAAGAGCCTGTAAATATAAATGTACTGCACAGAAGGAAGAATCGTGACAGATTCCCACAAATGTGACATAAAACTATATGGTCACAAGAAGGGCAGAGAAAGCTGCTTATCAAATAAGATATTATAGTATTACTATTCCAAAATGTAAGGATAACCAATAAATGCATTAAAGTTATTGAGGTGGCCAGCAAGATATTGGCTTCAAAAGGTTATCAGTGGCAAAACTAGCAATCATTATAGTATGTAGTAAACTGGTTAGAGCTCATGCAGACAATGTTCAAGGACACAGGACTGATATGAGTAAGAGATGGACAACAGAACTAGTGCAGTTATGTATGAGAAGTCCGAAATGTCATTTTCCCCAGCAGCATACTGGACAAGTCAAACTCACTGAAAATATGAGTGACATCAGAAATAGAGAGTTTTGGAAAACCTACCATGCGAAACAAATAGACCCCCACATACAACCCTTACAACAGAATACCAAGAATAAAACACATTTCTACATTTATTAATCAATACAGTACATACTATACATTAAGTTAATTACTCCATCATCCCACGATCATGAAAAATAAAGAAATACCAGATTAGTATATAAAAAAAGCTCACACCATTAATTAATTTATTTTATATTTGTTTACTAGGAAAGTCCGAATGGACAAAGTCCTTTTTCAGTGGAGGCCTGGGGAGAAAAGCTCCAAATATACAAAGAGAAGATGTACATTGTTACATAGTCAAACATGCGAGGTGTAACTATAACATATCAAGAATAAAACACATTCATACATTTGTTAATCAATACAATACATACTTTACATTAAGTTAATTACCTAGCAGCTGTGTTTCCCAGAGAGGGTCAAGGAAAAGTACTACAATTACCAACATAACAAACAGAAACTTTTGACCAAGCAATATCCATGAGTATATGCTATTTATACTGGAATCATATACCACATTGATCTTGAGAGGAAGAATTAGTGTGGTGTCTTAGAAAACATTGAAAAGGAAAAGTGTAAAGGTACTTTGGTAAGTCTAGGAATATAGTGGGAAGTAAAAGAGGCAAGTTGGGAAGAGAGAGAGTGGGGGGATCATCGACGTTATGTAAGTTAGAGCATGAGCATACCCTTGTAAGAAGGAGGGGGTAAACAGAGGGAAACTACACTAACCTTGTATTAGATAAGTGGGATTTGAGTATTTTTTTTTTTAAATGAAAGGATTTGTGGTAGATCTTATATTTGTTGGTAATGAGTTCAAGGTTTTGTTTATGCAGTTTGAGTAAAGGGATTCTCCTGTGGCATTATTAGCCTTGGTTTTGTTTAATAAATATGCATTGCTTAAGCGTAATACACAATTGCTAATATAGTGATGCAGATCTATATTATGTTATTGAAAAGTGAGTTCACCAAACTGCATCTACATCGGAAATGCAGTTCAGTGAACTGTTGATATTAAGATCTCAGCACAGTGAAGACTGGAAAATTTGCCCTTTCCTCACTGTAGTGCGATCTCAGAGTTAATATATATAAAATTAGTGGAGGGTGTAGGGTCACAGCCCCCCACAAGAACGAATTTGCTGAACTGCATTTCCGATGTGGATGTAGTTCAGAGAATTCACTTTTCATTTACATAATATAGACCCTAGGGATGTAGCAAGTTTTGAAGGGAAGGTTTTTTTCCAGCTGATTTATAAGTCTATGGGTCAGGGTAAGTTGGTTCCAACCAGTGGAGTTGTTTGGGAGCTGAGGAGTGGTGAGATCTATAGGTGGAGTCTGTGGCAAATGACTGGTATCAGAACCATGGCCTTAAGCTCAATGCCAAAAAATGTGTCATCATCCCCTTTGGGAAAAACCCAGTTCCCCTGAATTATCACATTGATGGTAGTCCACTGAACACAGAAGGCTTTATAAGAGATCTGGGAACACAGGTTGACAGCGACCTCTCTTTTGACCACCACAGTGCCACTGTGGTCAGAAAGTCCTTTTATGTGGCACATCTCATTACTAAGGGTTATGCATCCAGGAAGAAAGAAGTTATTGTCTCCCTCTACTCTTCCCTCATTAGGCCAATCATTGAGTACAATGCCCCATTTGGCATGTACCTCACTAAACACCTGCAACAACTGGAGAGGCTACAACAGTACCTCACAAAGAGGATCCCAGGCCTTAAACACTTGTACTATATGGACAGACTAAAAAAACTCCAGCTATTCTCTGTCTCATATTGGCTACTTAGAGGCGATCTCTGCTTGACTTACAAAGCCATGTCTGACCCAGCTCCGTTAGAAATGCTACATCTAAAGAAATCCCAATCCCTCCGCACCACACACTCCAGAGACCTCAACCTCATTACCACAATCAACAGAACATGCTGGAGGGACAGGTTCATAACCCAGAGACTGCTCATGCTATGGAATAGACTTCCCATACATGTCACACATATAGCACCTCACTGGCCCTCTTCAAGAGAAATCTTGATGAGTGGATGGGAAATATAAAATTCACCCCAGGGATCACTCCAGTGGCTTTACATAACAGAGGCACTGGGAACTAAGGTCAGGTGGCACGATGCCAGGGTAATCCTATAGGCTAGGCTTGTAAAGGCTCCAGGGCCATTAGCCTAGTACACACCTATGAACCTATGAACTTGCCAATTTTATTATAGTAGTTGTTTAGTTTCCTAGGTCTGATTTCTTAATGTTTGTGAGGATTGGTGATGCATACAAGGGAGAAGAGACCAGGTGTGTTCTTGCAGTGGTAGATTCTGTGTTATTAGTTAGATAATGCTTATTTCTATATAGGATATCTATTTTTTTATATACTTTCTTGATTGTTAGGGCTATATGAATCTCAAATTTCAAGGTGTTATCAATGACAACACCCAGAAGTTTCGTTTGGGATTCAGGAGAAATGGTTGTATTATTTAAAGATGAGATTTTGAAAGATGGGGAGGATCTACAGCTGTTGAGGGTTGGAATGTCATGAGTTTGGTCTTACTGGGATTTAGAATAAGCTGTGCTTCAGACAGACATGATTACACTGCAGCAAACGACTGTTGAGTAATTTGTTGTAGTTGCTGAAATGATGGAGTGGCACATATTAGTGTGGTATCATGTGTGTACTGGACAAGGGAAGCATGCAGGGTAGCAGTGTGAAGGTTGTTAGTGAATATTGTAAAAAGAAGGGGCCAAGTATAGAACCTTATAGACTTATAGAGGGACAGGCAGAAGAGAAGAGAAATTTTGTTGCCATTTTACAGCTTGCTGGCATCCCGTTAAGTAATCTCTGAAACGTGCAAGTGCAGAATGGCTACGTTTTAGTTCAGAGAGTACATTTATGAATTTGTTGTGAGAGATGGTATCAAAAGCCGTAGGTAGATCAAGAAAGATGGAAGATACTATTTTACCATCATTTCTGTGCAGATTGATGGTGTTACTAAAACTCATTAGGGCAGACGTAATACTATGATAGGGACAAAATCCATGCTGGGTTAAGGACAGAAGGTTGTTAGCTACCAGATAGTCTGTGACTTGTGAGTGAATGCATCTTTCAAGGATTTTGGATAAAGGTGACAAGATGGCTATAGGTCTGTTGTTGGACAGCTCTGTTGAGTTGCCTCCTTTATGCCGTGGGATAATGTGAGAGATTTTCCCGATAGCTGGAACGTGGTGTTCACAGACAGATCAATTTATCAGGATAAATACTTGGTAGGAGATGGTCTCAGCAGCAATTTTTAGTTATTCATGATATTCAGTTGGTAAATTATCAGCTGCTAGGGTTGCTGGTTTGAGTTTTTTTCAAAATTTTTTTATAGTGTCTGTTGGGACAGGTTGGAAGGAAAATATATTGTCTGTACATGGTGTAGGAAGGTTTGTTGTTTGACAGAGCTAGTATGGTTTCGGTGAAGTATCTGTTAAATTGCATAGCTATGGCACCTGCATTGCTAGTGGTTGAACAGGAGGGGGTACTGGAGTTTCCAGGCTGCAGGATTTTATTTATCGCTGACCAAAACTTTTGTGGGTTAGTCTGATGTTTAATTTTGTCGTTATAGCAGTGGTTAATTTTGTTCTGTTTGATTGGTTTCTTGACTTTATTGCTTAGTTCATGGTATGCCTGTTTAGATGACTGTGATTTGCTTGTATGCCATCTTGTATTTTTAGCAATGATTTGGTTTCTTTGGTTAGCCATGGGGCATAATTAGATTTTATTCTTATTTTTCTGTGAGGAGCTAGTATGTTTAAAATGTTCAGGAAGGTTATTGAGAATATCAGTTCTGAGCTAACATATACAAAAGTGTTCTGTGGCTTGCAATTTTGACAAGTCAAGTTTGACAAGATATTGTTCCAGAGATACCATCTGAAAAATGGTAGATGTCTTTTCTTTTTTTTTTTTTTTTTGAAAATATATGCAGAGAAGTCAGGGAATAATTCAAAGCTGTTTAGTGCACTTATCTTGGAATGCAACACACTGTGACTAGGTTATGACAGGCATTCATTCTCTGCCCAGTGTGGAAAAATCACGTATAAGGTTATACTTTTTACATATTTCACACTCTATCAACTATCAACTGAATAAAAAATATTCTTTATCCCTTATGCCTTCCTAAATTGTTTTGTTCTGACCAAGGTGGGGCTTCAAGAGATTCTCAGGATGTAATTAAATGCAGCAGAAATCTTAAGCACACCTTTGCTGTGATATTACTTTCTTCATTGATTGAGGAACGCTCAGCTTTTTTTAAAGGATCGTAAGTTTGACCATCAAGATTGTGGTCTTGATTAAGTACAAGTCTTGTAAGCCCACATTGAAATTTTCTATATCCCTTACATATATCAAGATTATATGTGAAAGAAGTTAAAACGCACTCTTTTGATTATAAGAACATTATTCCATAAAGATGAAAGGCACTGTGTAATGAATGCCTCACTTTTTACATTATCATGAGCTCCTCCAACAGGCTCTTCCAGGCAAGCATTTTCTAATTAAATGCATTAATCGCTGCCTTATAGATGATGCAGAGGTTATTTCTTACCAATCCCATGATTTTTCAGTTCCTGAAGGCTTTCATAACAGTTTACATAAGCCTGCAAACATAGCACTGTGTTTAATTTTGAGTCAAATCAATAAAGTAAACAATGGTATCTTTATCTTTGTGGAATGACTTTATATGCCCTTCATGTTTAAACAAGCTATAGAATGTGCTTTTCTAACTTTAGTAGAAACACATTTTCATCAAAAGTGAAATTGTCTGCTATTGTTCCTAAATCATTATTGACTGTATCATTTTTATACGTAATGTGACATTTAATTTTATAATCATAATTTACTTATTTTTGCCAAATCTCCTGATGCTACTTTTACAGACATTAAAGGAGAGTTCCATACTACTGTACTAGGTTAGGAAATGATTTCCATGAAATGTTTAGTTTTATCAGGTTCAGAGCCTTCTTACCAACTAAACTATTTCAACAACCTTATAAAATAATGGGGATCTTTTGATGTTGAATAAAAATGATCAGATTTAAATTCATGTTTGTTTTAATTACCTTTATGGCATTTTGGAAAACTTTACTAAATAACAACAGATTGAATTCTTCTTTTGACTAGTAGCTTGAGCATGTCTATGAATCAATGGCTGAAAAATAAACTATCACTTGTACTTTTTCAAAGATTTGTTGAAATACTGTGGTATTTTGTAAGCAACACAAACAGAATGAGATGTAGAACAAAATTGCCTGCAGTGATTAAGGTCTACTAAAACAGATATTCCGGCATAAAAAATTAGCTAGCTGGATGCTTGAAGGGAGGCAAGAGACATTTATTTCAATTTATTGTTAATTTATTGTACTGCCAGACTGCAATCAGTATGATGACAAACCAAATTAAATTCACCACAGTTTATAAGCAGACTAAATCAGATGATTATATGATAACCACTGCATTTTATCTGATCTAGTATGCGATAACTGTGACTCCTTTTTCAATCAACCATGAATAAATGTAGCAGCTTTGTAACATGAATCAGTACATTGAAATGTGGAACATGTAGTGAATGGTGCAGACACTGTAATTTCTTAATGATATAATGCAGTGGTGTAGTTTCAATTTCCAGGGCTGCAAACTATCATTCAGCAAATGAATAACATAGTTTTAGAGCTATAAAAAGGAAGACATGCATAGGTATCATTTACCTAAGTAATTTAGCAAATACATATTGGTTATGCATATGAGAAGTCCAGAGCTCACCTAATATTTGACTGCTGTTTTTGTTTTTTAGACAATATAATAAAACTGTAATGAACAAATTTCTAATAGGAAAGACTGAGCTGAGCTTAAAATGCAGTGAAAGACAAGAACTGTCAGCTTTAACAAAACAAGCTTGAATGGCATTATGAAAAATTATGATACTTTGACAGTTTTTTCTCATCATATGCAGGCAGCATGAAAGAATAAAAAAAGGATGGTGGCAAGTGATTTAGCAAGCAAGCTTCGTTAATAATGTGCATTGAAAGAAAAAAAGAGTACTTAATACAGGCAGTAAAATCATTATGTTATAAAAATTATTAATAATCCAGATGCATTTGCATTCCATTTTATATATATATATATATATATATATATATATATATATATATATATATTTTTTTTTTTTTTTTATTGTGATAGTCCGACTGGATATATGTCCATTTTCAGCAGAGGCCCGGGGAGAAAAGTTCCAAGATAATAATATACATTGAACATTTAGTAAATGCTAGTTTCAATCAAATTATAGTCATAAGTAATACCAGCATTTAGCACATATAGTACTAACTTATTATAAAACACTTTACAAAACATAACATTATTTTTAAAGTTATATATACATAACATTACATTCAGACACACTGAGCAACAGTTATACAATTGACCCTTCCAGAAATGGTGTGGTAGAAAAAAGTTAGAAGTAGTTGAAGGTAAGGCACCTAAGTAATAGAGAGGTCACTAGTCGGGGTTAGTGCAAGGACATAACCAATGACTTTTGAAGTATTTCTTGAGTTTGTTTTTGAATCGAGTTAGTGAGGGTTCTAGGGTCAAATCTGCTGGGAGTCTGTTCCATGTTTTTTCAACAGAGTTGGCAAACACAGAGTCCCCAGTTGAGTAGTTGGATTTGTATGTTTGAACTAGGAGTCTAGTGGATGATTGCAGTGGCCGGGTGCTGGTTTAGGGACTGATAATATTTTTTAGTGCAGATGTATTTCTGGTTGGTAAAGGACTTTATGTGCCACTAGTAGCTGGTTGAACTGCAGTAGGCTAGGCAGTTCAAGCCATCCTAGGCGATTCAGGTTGTGACAGTGGTGTGTCCAGTAGGCTGTGCCAGTAGCAAATCTGGCAATGTGGTTATAGCAGGATGATAGTTTATTAAGATCTGTTTTGTTTAAGTTGGAGACTAGAGGTGAGGCATAGAGAAGAGCTGATAGTAGATGGGAACAGGCAATTGCAGTTCTAGTAAGTGGGGTAAGGAAAGGCTTGATTCTGTAAAGAGAGCCAAGTTTTTTATTAATGATTTTGATAGTTTGATTGATATGCGCATCAAACTTCAAGTTGTTATCAATTATGATACCCAGTAGTTCAGTTTGGGCTTCTGGGGAGATGATAGTGCCATTGTTAGCAGTTATGTTGAAGGATGGCAGGAGGGTCCTGTGTGGGGGGGAGAAGAGGATCAGCTTAGTTTTGTTGGGGTTTAGGATTTGATGTTGATTGGAGAGCCATTTTTGCACTGTATTGAAGGTATTTTGGGTTAATGTGAATAAAGTAGCTGGTGAGGTGTCAGAACAAATCAAGGTGGAATCATCTACATATTGAATGCAGGTAGCATCTGGGATGATTAAATGAAGGTTGTTGATAAAGATGGAGAAAAGAAGAGGTCCTAGTATTGAGTCCTGGGGGACTCCTAATGCAATGGATAGGCGAGATGATAGCTTGTCCTGCCATAGGACTGCCTGTTGCCTGCCCTGCAGGTAAGATTGAAACCATTGGAGTGCATGGTTGCTTAAGGAGAAGGCCTTCAAGGTATTTATAAGCATTTTGTGGTCAACCATGTCAAAAGCCTTGGATAGCTCTAGAAAGAGTGCTGAGGATAGTTTGTTATTATTGCGGTTGTGGTTAATGACATTAGAGAAAGAGAGAAGGGCAGAAGTAGTACTGTGGTGCGGCTTAAAACCATGCTGAAAGTTGGACAACAGCTTGTTCTATGTGAGGTAGTGCATGAGCTGTATGTGTACACACTTCTTCATAATTTTAGCTAGAGGTGACAGAATAGCTATGGGTCTAAAGTTTGACATTTCAGTGGAACTGCCTCCTTTATGGAGAGGTATGACATGGGACATTTTCCATATAGTGGGTACAGTAGCTTCAGATATAGCTCTGTTGATCAAGATTGAGATGGGGTATGGTATGGTGTCAGGAGCCTTTTGCAGATAGTCTGCTGGGAGGAGGTCGGCAGCCAGGGTAGTGGGTTTTAGTTTCTTAAGTAGGGCATGAATAAGTTGGGTAGGAACAGATTGGAAGGTAAAGTATGTTTGGGAACTGGGTGTGGCTGCATTACAATTAAAGTCATTGGGAGAGAGTTGGCTGGCTAGAGACTGGACAGTCTCTGCGAAGAAGCTGTTGAAGTTAATAGCAATGTCTACTGGGGATTTTTGTTTGGAAGCTGAGGGAGGGGGGAGTGGCGGTTTGGCCTAGGTGGAGTACTTTGTTTATTCTTTCCCAGAACTTTTGAGGTTTGTTTTGGTGTTTTTGCAGTAGATGGTAGCAGTCATTCTTTTTGTCTAAGGTTATGGATTTTTTGGTGTCATTCCTTAGCTGTCTGAATCTTAGTTGATGAAGTGGGGCTTTTGTTTTTTGGCAGGGGGCCCATGCTTTGTTTCTGAGTGAAATTTTGGTTTTGGTATCTTTAGAAAGCCATGATGCAATATTAATTTTGGTCCTAATAGAGTGGCTATATATATATATTCCATGATGTAATAATGTAAATTAATTCTATAATGTACAGCTTTTCTAGGACAACAGCCTCTCCATGAAATAATGACTTCTTAAGCTACTCTTGAATCATTGTTTTTGAAGTTTTCACCTCTGCCCTCCCCACCCCTCTGTCTCAAACAAAAATCCCTCAGTTGAGCTAACCATACAAAGCACTTGTTTCATACACTCTTTGTTTGTTTCTGTTTTAGTATGAGAATTCTGTGCACTATTAATCGTTCATAAAGCCACATCCCACACCATTTTCATATAAGGAGCAGTTGTATTAAGTCTGAAATTTTAGAAATATGAATTGTCTGTTTAAAAGTGTTTCCATTCAATTAAATCCTTTTTACTGGACTTAAGCAAAAACAGAATGTTCAAGGGAACCACATAACAACAGGGGCTGTATCTAAACAAAGAGAACAGACTGACGGCACTGTCATTTTCCTTTTTACATCCAGTGCATTCTAGGAATACACTGAAAGATGCCTGATGCGAAACATTCCCTTTGAATTCCTGCCATGCTTGGCAAATTTACTGCCTGAAAAGCTTATGGTTGTGTTGTACTTGTTTTAGGGGTACATGGATTTCAGGACCTAAATCAGAAATCACATCCCATCTGTTAGACTTGACTATGCAGTTTGCATAAACCACTAAACAAGGAGCAGCTTTGACTTCACTGATGCTGATACATTTGCATTTTTGGTGCTCAACTACTGCTGCAACATGCATAGTTTTTTTTATTCTGCCTGACAGAGGTAGGAGGAAAAAGCACTGACTACCAGGTTTTCTACCTGCATGCCACTTGTTTCTCATGTGTATCTTTATTTTTGTCAACCATTTAAGGAGCTTGCTTGGTCTAGGCTGATTACATTGTTGAAAGTCACTATGCAGTATGAAGAGAGTAGCTCTGGTGTGAAATGACAATAGCAGGTCCATCCTTTGTTGTACAAAGGAAATCCAGGAGTTCTATGGAAAATGTTATGAGGGCAGTGCAACAAAAATATGCCTTCCACCTATCTGACAAAGGTTTTGTCTCAATCCTAGAGCCTTGTTAAAGGTACTGGCAACATTTGCTTGCCTTACGAAGTTCTTCATTGTCTAGAGGCCTTTGCACGTCTACCTTCTGCAATCATTAAAAGAAAGACACAGCCATTCATATTCAGAAATGGGGTGATAGAAAAATATGTACTGTCCCCAACGTTTTCTTTTTTCATTTTAGTTATCAACCCAATCTTCAAAAAAACATCATTTATTACAGAGAATTGACAAAGAATACAAACAGGAGCTTCAGCCTCGGATACTTGCATTCAAACAATGACGTTTTCAAGGCAGTTTTTCCAAGATCTCTAGTACAATAATTATTGGAAAACACCTGTGTATGCTAAAAGTGATCTCCAAGCTACAGTGCATACATTTGCAAAAGCTTTAAAAACCTGGACTTTTCCCATAACCTCAAAAATACTAAGGTACTCTTTTGGATTGCTAAAGACTTTACAAGAGTTTGTAGAATCTATCACCCACATACAAGCAATCCAATGGTTCACTTACCTCAGTACCTACTTATAATTGACAGTAATGGTACAGGTAGGAATGGATAATGGGTGTGGCCATCTCAGGGAAGGGACATACAGGGGCTCTTGTGCAGTTTGCGCCATAACTTAACTAACAGAGCCCACTGCAGAGCAGACTTTAATCGGGCAGTAAGGTATTTGGTCAGGAGAATGAGGGGCTGACCACCAAAATCACTGATGGTATTACCCTGTCATCACATGTAATGGGGCACACATACATGGACTTAGGTAGCCCTTGCATTGATTACACTGTTCATATCATCAATAAGGGTGGTGTTTCATTGCCAGGATACTGTAGAAAGCATAAAAGCACCCTTAAAGCTCTGTAGATGATGGTCTATTAGATAGGCATGGGGGCAAAAACAATTAAAAAAACAATAACCTTAGAAAGGAAGATTCAGAAATGTGGGCACCACTATACTAATGTTTCCTTTTGGAAACTGTTTTGTGACATCTTAATTAGTCACACCCTATGAAAAGACACAATGGTGCAACTATACATTCAGTTATCATACCTCCTCATGGAGGCATAAGCAAGTCAGGAAGTAATTTAATCAAAATAAGAACCCTTAGTCATTTCTGAAAACAGGCATATATTTTTACAAGATATCATCCAGATAAATGTCTCTAAACATGTGCAAAAGAAAATTTACATTCAGTTACAAAGAAAAGCATGACATCACATTTATTACGTGAGGACAGCGTAATAACCAGCATGACATCACATTTATTACAAGTGAGGGCAGCGTAATAACCAGCATGACATCACATTTATTACAACTGAGGACAGCGTAATAACCAGCATGACATCACATTTATTACAAGTAAGGACAGCGTAATAACCAGGAACCAACTAAAGGCACTTGTGAAGAACCTGCCATAATTGTCACTTTATTCATAAACTTAAAAATGCATAAACGCTTAACTGATTCACTATGTTTTTGTCCCAGCAAGACTTGCATCAGATGAAATCTTGCTGGGACAAAAACAAGGTGAACCAGTTAAGCGTTTATGTGTTTATAAGTTTATGAATAAAGTGACAATTCTGCCTGGTTCTTACAAGTGGCTTTAATTGGTTCAGAAATACAGATCTATTGCTTTTCTAGATAAGATAATATAAAGGACTGTCATGACAGAAGTTAAAAATCTGTTCTTAACTTAAAATGCTAGGTCATAGTAAGCAACTGTTCTGATAATGTAGAAATGCATACAATGAATGCAGCCCAGACATCAAAGAAAAAAAAACATAGAACCATACTGTTAATTGCTCTAAGGAATCTTTATTAAAATAAAATGCAGCTCGTAATAATTCAGATCCAGTTGCTCCTTTTGCATTGCAGATGGTAAGGACAAATCAAAGAAGTAGAGAAGCTGCAAAGGAGAAGCGAAATACAGTACAATACAATCCAGTAAAAAGGACTAACTCTAATCAGGAAAGCATTGAATATGGTGAGCTCTAATCAGGGAAACACTGAACCTGACACAGCTGCAGAGCAGTGATAAGCATTTGAAAGTCTCGTAAATGTAGAATATGGAGCTCTACTAAGGAGAATGGCAAATGCAAAATTACTGGCAATAAATGGTGACAAGAAAAAAGAAAGAGCCGAAGCCCAAGTTGTTTTGAGGTCACTAGTTAGTGGGTTAACACATACCTTTGATCTGTAACCTTTCTTAACATATACAGTAGATAAGTACTTTTAAAGATAGTTTTTATTTTATATACTTTGTAACTGTAATGACTGTAGATGACAGTTTCTTGCAGAATGGCATATTTTTCTAAACTGTAGTTTATGCATC
Source organism: Protopterus annectens (assembly GCF_019279795.1). NCBI lineage: Eukaryota > Metazoa > Chordata > Ceratodontiformes > Protopteridae > Protopterus > Protopterus annectens. The sequence continues at coordinate 394,482,394 of NC_056749.1, forward strand.
TTTCTGTCTTTTTAACAATATATAGAATGTATATAGAACTCTGCTGATAGATATATGAAATATATTGTGCCTTAGATTCAGGGAACAATTTTTATGACAACTGGCAATGCTGTGATTCACAAAATACACATATTTTTATCACAATGCATTCTATGTTTCTAACAGCAGACCCACAAATATTGGGTCTATATTATATCATTGAACGCTTAAAAAAGCGAACGCTGATTGATCGACCTAATTTAAGCGAAAGCTTACAATCCTGAACTGTCAGATCAGCAATTTTTTTCCCAGGGAAAAAATCGCTGATCCAAAACACATACACACAACACAAGCACACCAAACAAACAGAAATCCACACACATACACTTAAAATCTGATACCTAACCCTACACTAAACTATGCACACACCACTAACTACCCACGTACCTTAACCGAAACCCTAACCCTAAGGTCCGTCACTATCGCACACTCACCTCACTCACTCCCTAACCCTAACTCATTTAAATCCGCCCTAACCCTCATGTCCACTCAATCGCACACATACCTAACCCGAGCCCTAACCCTAACTCACCTAAATCACCCTAACACTCACATCCACACAATCGCACACTTACCTGAATCCGACCGGTAACTTTCCACCATAACACTGAAAATACCGAAGCAACAGAAATGGACAACCAAATTCTTTCCCTAGGAAAACATTTGAGTTTCTGCTGCTTCGATATTTTGCAGTTTCGCAAAAATAAGTTCGATCAATCAGCGTTTGCTTTTTTAAGCATTCGAGGATATAATATAGACCCCAAATATTCCATTTACCAATCTTTTCTTTAATGTATGTAGCTTTGAGGTTTCCCATTCATGTCAAAGAGCTGCTGTTTCATGTTACTTCCTTTATGTATTTGTGGAACAGCATTAAATGTACTACAAATGAAGTTCTGTGAAAATGTTTTGGTATAGGTGTTCGGAGTTATTGTGGGTTTGCTGTATATGATGCTTGCATCTTGAGTTGGACTGCACCTCAAGTTTAGTCTTAGGCTGGTACTATTAGTCATTATTCAATCATGTTGGTGGTATCCATGAGGTCAACAAGTGAGCGTAGTTAGGAGGAGATTCATAGAGGCCTAGAGTGTAAGCAAGTTAATTATAACGAGATGTCAATGAGAAATTGTGTAAAGTGGCATACGCTAATGAAGTGTTCTTGTGATTCATAGTAAAATACCCACACTGTATGCACATCAATTGTAACTAGCATTGCTATGCATCTTATATTTAATTTGCAATCCATGAATTTGCTATACTGTTAGAAAAAACATATTGACACAACCCACATAAATATTTCCTCAGCAATTTTTTTGCCATGGATGCACAAGCACTTAAATGACACTAATTCCCCATCTGTTTCTTCAGTAGTTTAACCATATATGCACAAGCACTAAATTACACCAGTTTTACAACCGATCCCTTCAGTAGTTTTATCATGTATGTGCAAGCACTTAAATATCACCAATGTAAGTTATTATTTTCCCCAGTGATCCTTTCAGTAGTTTAACCATGCATGCCTACACACTAAATTATATCAACTTCCACAGTGATCCCTTCAGTAATTTGGCTATGTATGGACAAGCACTAATAGTGATGGCAATATAAGTTATTTTCCCCAGAGATCCCTTTAGTAGTTTGACCATATATGCCCAAGCACTAAAAATGACACTAATATGATTTTCTCAGTGATTACATTTCCACAGCAGCTATAATGGTCTTCCATTCTTCAAATGACAGCTTTACAATATTCACTAAAGCCATTGTATAATGCCTATCATATGAAGAAAATGAAAACATTTCTTGCAGAGAACTAAACTTTTACATTATTTTCATTTTTATTACTTTACCAAGTTCAGGGTTCCCTAATTAATTTTCCCCCTAACTTGAGTATTTCCCAGGGAATATGGTGTTTACCCATGTAGAGTCAATGTGCTTTAAGCATTTTATATGCAAATGAGTCACTTTTACATTTATCTCAATGAATTGTAGAAAGGTGCCTTATCCCCATAGTAACTCTCCTCCTAACGCTTATGCCTTAAGTGCATTTCGCTTTTGCCATAATGAGGCATGTTTACCAAAAATGTCTCTGTGTTTCTATAGTCAGAGTGAATGACCTCTCCTGTCTTTATTCGCATAAGGATGTAGCTAGCACCACTTTTCTTGGATTACTGCTACAAAAATATGTAGCCAAGGATTGCGACTACCACCCCTTGTCTTGAGTCTTACCCAAGCTAGTCAGCTGTATACCCCTCTTGTACCAACAGCTTGTAGATCTGTAACCACGGAGGCACATTTTCCTACTATCTCTGTAGACAGTTTGGTAGATATAGGCATCCTGAAGCAATGTAGCAATTGTCTCATATTTACTGACAACCAAAAATTCTTAAACTGATATGGTGTGAGAGATCTAGTTACACAATGTCACTGGAGGCAAGGCTGTCACATACAAGCACAAATAATATCAAAAAGATTGTCAGAAACATGCAAACTACACCCACCACACATAGACTTACATATTCTGAGATTCTTAAATGTAGCATTAATTTAATAAATATCCTCAACAACCTCAAAGCACAGTGCCAAACAACACTCGCCATGACATATACGTCACATCTCATGGCATCTTAACTTCGCAACCCATAAGGCAGACTACCACACAACCCACTATTTTAACCATAGGAGACTCTCTACTGTGAAATGCGCAGACATCCCACTCACCAGGATGAGTAAGGAGATAGTCATATCAGGGACCAGAATCAACCAGATCATGCATACACTCAGGTCATTAAACCACAAGTACCAGTATAACTCAGTAATAATTCATGTGGGTGTAAATGCCCTGATATGTACTTCTCTGCACTATATGAAGAGAGAACTTACTGGCCTAATGAATAACAGAGCTAAAATACATTTCACAATCAAGGACTTGACAGATAAGTGTTATGTCAACGACCCTGGACTAATCAGATAATCAAGATCATGTCTTCTTTGAGCTACCCGGAATCTTGAGGCACTCTCTCTATCTGTTTTCTGTTTCCTACAAACTCTTAAGACATATCCTTTTTTAAGTCTACAGTGCCTTGAAGGATCTGATAATATGTGAATACCTACACATCTGCAAAATGAATAGAACCCTAAACACACACACAGGGGATCTTAACTTCCAAAGAAACATAAATAAGACCTTCTGGCAAGATAGATATATATTGCAGAGAATTCCTCTATTGTAAAATAGACTTTCTTTGGATTCAAAGTAATGTAGCTCCCTGACAATTTGTAAGCATAATCTGGATGAATGGATGGGCGATGTAAATCTGTCTCAGGTCTGGATCCTGAAGCCTTCACTGAAAGGAGTCAAAACGAGGTATATATCAGTCATGTCAATATGTACCTATGATATGAGATAGTGTGGCTAAGCTACAAATGGCCCTCTGAATTTAGCAGCCTACTATCAACCTATGAGGTTAGGTCAGTTATATGACACAGCTCTGTGAGATAAAATATGCAACATTCCTGATTTTGGAGAAGAAACACCACCATGAGTTGCCATGAACAACTTTAGAGAGGATCCTTAAATTAGTTCTTTACTCATCATGCTCACAGCAAGAAAGATAAGCCTCCTTCGGCCTCCTTCACCCTCTCCCAGTATTTATCTGTTGACAAGAGCTAGATTCTACTTGGCTTTTAGTTCGAAGTAGACAGTGACAGAGATTTGCTGTGCCATGCTTCTTTGAGATCCCATTCCACAGTTACAAGCAGCCAATTTAGCAGATTCTCTTATTTTTAAAAATATAGTTATTAGGCTCCAGTGGAGTCTGCATTGCAGGATAAAGGGACCAAGGCTCTCCTTCATCCACAGCTCATGTCTGATTACCACTGAGGTTACGATGATTTCTTTATAACTTTCAGTTAAGCTCCTACTGCTTCTTTGGGTATATCATGATAGCACAAAGCGGTAATCCATCTTTAGCAATAAGGCCTGTTTATATGATATACTTAAAAGTTTGGCATATTATTTACTTATTTATTAATTAATTTCATTTGTTAACCAAAGTAGAACATTGATCCAGCTGGACCATATCCAGAAAATAACTGTACAATACAGAAAATAAAAGTCCAATAGTAAGACATTTGGAACTTTAGATAGGACAGTTACTATATTCTACAATGCTTCTAATATGAGGAGGCAAATGACATGAAAAATATGTAGGTATTAATAAATGTCAGATATTAGTCTAAGGTGAATACAATCCTGAGGAGTACCTGTTTTGCAATTAGATCATAATTAACAGCCGTTTCATCAAGGGCTGACCTGGTAATGCTTCCTTTGAAGTTCAGTTCACTTGCATTTTATGACTTGCTAATTTCACTGTTTCCCAACCCCAATGTGACTTAGTTATATGCAGGAAATTAATTTTTTTTCTTAAATTATTTTTTTAATTTTAAATGTATAAACTCCAAGAGAGAAAGATCACAAGTTTGCAAACATTTTTCAGATTAAAAAAGAGTTCAGATACAGTTTACAAAGTTTGTAACAGTATGCAATAAGAAAAAAATGCACCATATTGTAAATGACTTTCTCTAGCATCACATCACCCCTGCCACCAGATGGGACAAGTACTGAGAAGTTCTGGTGGAATAAGGGCTGGTTTGGAATGTCTGTAATGCCTGACCAGAGCAAGGAATAGAGATTGGGTTGTATTAGGGCCTCCTCTGATTTTGAGTATAGAAACGAGATAACAGTTTTGTTGAAGAAACTTGTGAACTAGTGAGCATAGAAGACATTTGCTCTACAGGAAGCCATTTTCCTTGGACAGGACTGAGCAATGACGCTCTATTTTAGGTATTAATGAAATAACTCTGCATATGTACAATGCAAAATGTTGCATTCCAGAATTATATTAAAAGCATACAGCTGACTCATATATACTGACACACAAAGTCACAAACACGTAGGAACCCACATGCATATATAAAATGACCAGCACATTAAGAGCACACACACATACATGCAAAAAAACTGGGCCATGCACATAGCCAAACACACAGACGTGCATAAACACGCATGCTTACAGATTCACATACACAGACTCAGATATGCAGATTTGCTGTTAGATACACATATTTATTATTACCTAGCCATTTCAAAAAGTGCAATATTTCAAACAGGTCATTATAAATAAGGAAAGGGACCGGCTTGTCTTAAAAATGCACTAAGAAAAAAATCAAAATCAACCTTTGAAATTACAAAACCATATAATACCATCCAAGGTATGGGGTATTCTAAGGCCAGGTGATACAGGCAGAGGGCCGTCCAACCTCTGCAAAGTATATTTTCCTATAAAGATTAAACTGCCAGACATTCTTGCTCACTTTAAAAGTAAGTAAACTGCCATGAGGGCTTGGAGTTTAGGCATCCTCTGCCCAAACTTTGTAAAGCAGACAGAGTTGACACTAACTGAAGTTGTTGTTGTTGTTTGAAGTAATGAGGGAAATACATTAAAATGAGTTATGCAGCTGTGTAAGGTGCTGCTTTTGCTGAATACTGTCTCTCTGTATATCTTAATCATAGCAGGCTAAAAGAGATATTTGTAGTTCATACTGCCACCACATTTTTGATATCTGTAAAAAGTAAAGTATCGCCAAATGTGCAACCATTAAAGAAGAGAAAAATCCAATTTTCCTGTTTATACGAGCATGTGAAATGTGCATAACTTAAAATGGGTACCCTAAGTCTAATCTCTATACGAATTCTTACAAGCTCAAAAAAAGAAGGCCATAACTATGATGTATGAACTCATTAATGATTCAGACTGTTTATGGACCAGCTGTTCTAACAATGTTCAGTCCTGAGGCAATGAAGTAGTCAGTAGATGATTTTGGATCAAACAACCGTGTTCCACATTCTGGATAATTAAGTTTTTCTTCTATCAACATGGAGGAGGTTCCCCTAATATGCAGGTTGATAAAAAAGATTGCCATCTCCTAGGAAATGGCAGCAGTCCTTTGTCCAAGAAGTAGTGAATAATGTTTGTCCCGATAATTTGTCAGTTCCTAACTCTCATTTTGTTTGGAGACATCAGAATACTTTAAATAGATGAAATGAGGTGATTGTACTGCTGGGGCATTATTAGTACAGCACTAAAGCTGAGCTGATTGTCTGGTGATCTGTGTATGACATCCATCAATAATTGGCACGGGATATGCTGTCCTTTTTATGTTTTGTTGTTGAACTGTGAATGCCTTTTCCTTTAGTCTCTATAGAGTAACTTTGATTTTGATTGGCTGTTCATGATTTCTGCTATCTTCTAGAGATCTACTCCCTTGGATTGAACATCCTTGCACATAAGGAAACAGGTGTCCAATGCTATTACATTTCTTCTTGTTTGTCTAGCCTGACTGTAAGTACAGGTGAAATCCTCTTGGACCACTGGCATCACCACAAATAGTGTAGTGCTATTTTTGCAGGTGGCACACAGCAATTGTCTAGATTCAATATAGGCTGCAAGAATGGATTACAGAACACACCTCATTGCAGATTATGATACCGTATCAGTATTACTGAGCTTTATAGACCAGTTAATCTGATGAATTTTATGTTGTGACAAGGACTGAACATAGAGTGAGGAACATAGATAGCTTTCAGAAGAAATAACACAGGTAGTTAATTGACACACCAACGACAAAAAGAAAGAAAACATATTGTTTAAAAATAAAGTTCAGATGAGATTTTTTTTCTTTTCTTTTATGTTTCTACAGCAGTACAACACCATAAGATCATCATTGTTAGAAAAGGCATGTCAAAGTAAAAAGGACAAGTGGTGATTTTTTTATTTATTTATTTGTTTGTCTTTTGTTAACTGGGTTAGTCCACTGGGATGGTAGCCCATATTCATTGCAGACCTGAGGCGAAAAGCTCCACATAAAGAAACAAATTACAGAGTTTATATCTGCTATACATACATTCATGACATAAGACGTATAGTACACAGTATCATAAAGTCATGCAGTATATACAGTCGTGAACATATAAGATATATAGCACAACTTATCATAAAGTCATGTAATAAGGACATTTAACAATTCATATAAAATCAACAGGGATAACAGCAACAATTTATAAGAAAACAGTAGATTTCCAGAAGGACAAAGAGGAGAGCCCTTAGAATTTCATAAAATGATTTTACACCTAAGTTGGTAGAGGGGAAGAAACAGTATTTAATAGAAGGGAAGAAATAAAGGCAAGTGAAGAAAAGTTAAGGAGTGTCAAAAGAGTAAAGCGAGAGAAAAGCAGTTGTGGGAGAGGGGGTGGGATGTATAGTACTAGTGGAAGGCATAAGATAAGATAAGATTTAGGAGGAGTATTGGTCAGTATTGCAACCAATGGATCACAGTGCTGGTGTTTAAGAGATATAATATAGTGTTAGGTGGCTAAGCATAACACAAACTGTAGGCTATCCCTTTCCAAAGCCCAGTGTAACTTCAGGTTCAAGAAGCTGCAGAATTTGTTGTTTAAGAACATGTCAGATTTGATGACAGAAGATGTTAGTAAACCAGTACTGCCACACCACTAATTCAGAAACAAATTCCCACAAAAAAGAAACAGAGAAAAAAGTCAAAGGGCCAGAATCCAAAAGAGTTTCTCTTAGTGTAACTGAATTAATCCAAAGTAAAAATGACCCGATTCCGAGAGACTTGGCGTTAAGTGACTGACTTCAGTGTAAGGCCTATTTATATAAACAAGTTTACACTGGGGGCCAGTTTACAAAAGACGTGTTCTCAGTGTAAATGGCCTAATACCCCAGAGTAAATCACTTACACTGAGAGCAGGTCTTTTGAATTTGGGCTCAATGTGTTACTTTTTAGTTGCTCTAATTAAGCTGTTAGCTATTAATTGCTGTCATCACTTTCCCATATGACATTTCTGTTTCCAACATAAAATTATTATCCTTCAAATCCTTCACTGTATTTCAAAGTTAAAATATTTCATGCATGCACTTCTCAGTATTAATAATTGCTCTTTCTCCTGTTATTTTTCCTTCTCCTCTCCTCCGGTGTGACAAATTCAGGTATGTATAAATATTCTTGCTCTGCATGCCCTCCTAAGCCCCTTATAACTTCGGTCATCTTACTTTGTATTCCTTCAATAATATTAACCGCCTTTATTCTGCTCAGGCATCCAGAACTATCTACCTTACTCCACATAAGTATTAACCAGTGTCATATGTAACATCATGATATTCACTTTATTACTTCAAATAGGTATTAACCAGTGTCATATGTAACAAAATGGTATTCACTTTATTACTCCACATTAGTATTAACCAGTGCCGTATGTAACATCATGGTATTCACTTTATTACTCCTCATAAGTATTAACCATTGTCATATCTGACAGCATGGTATTCACTTTATTAATCTTCATAAGTATTAACCAGTGTCATATGTAACAACATGGTATTCACTTTATTACACCACATTAGTATTAACCAGTGTCATATGTGACAGCATGGTATTCACTTTATTAAACCCCATAAGTATTAAACAGTGTCATATGTAACATCATGGTATTTACTCTATTACTCCACATAAGTTTTAACCACTGTCATATGTAACGACATGGTATTCACTTTATTAGTCCACATTAGTATTAACCAGTGTCATATGTGACAGCATGGTATTCACTTTATTACTCCACATTAGTATTAACCAGTATCATATGTAACAGCATGGTATTCATTTATTACTCCACATTTTAGATGAAATATAAATACATGCCAGCATAACCCTCCTCCCTTGCCAGTAGCCCTTTACTACCATAAATCTACCCTTATTATAATTTTTTTCTCTCCTCTATCACTGTTGGAACTTCTCTAACAATTAGTACATGTACTCCCTTTTCCTTTGTCCCTGATAGTTTGCTAAATATCCATCCTGGAATCTTTTTTTTTTTTTTTGTCAAATTCACATGCTCACTTCTTTCCAAATGTGTTTCCTGTAGCATTGCTATTTGCACTCTGCATTTTTTAATATAATTCAATACTCTTGCCTTTTCTGTCTATAGCTGTGAGGTCATTCTTGGTCCAAAATAATATGGATACTGTAGCCATTATAATAAAAAGTTATTACTCCCACCTATTATATATGACAGGTTTTTTAATGTCTATTTCATGCTTTTCTGTTATATGCACCCACTAATGTTTGGCAGAGTGATCATTTATATAGTTGTTTATTGTCATCTCTATTTGATCCTATGTTACATTTTACACAAGACTTGTTGTTTTAATAAATTCCCTCAAAAAACATCCCCAGAACATATTAACTTAAAACAAACACACAACTATGTACATTTTAAATCATGAAGTTTAACCTTAATGATAGGAACAATTATTCCAAAATCAACAGCTGCACCCACAGACATTACCTAACCTAAAATTAATGTTATCTATGCAAAGGTATGTGGTGCAGCCTGTTCTCCTAACTACACTAATTGTTGTCTGTTCTTGTCTTATCTTTATTCCGTCCTAAATATTAAAAAATAGCTTGTTTGCTTTCAGAAACCATTAACTTTTAGCCTTGAGAAAAAAGTGCACTGGCTATCATTAAATAAGACTAAATTATCTCATTAATACTTATGTGGTGTGGGATGTCACACCTCTAGCAACCTACACACAGTTTGCATTCCTGAGCATTTTCTGAAAAATAAACTTAAAGCTATTAAAACTGTACAAATGGCAATGTTATCAGTAAGAAGTATTTTACAGTGATAATAGTGCATTCTGTCTTTCCATAAACACTATAATATATTATAATGCACATTAATCTGAAATTATATTTGTTTGTTAAACTTTAACAAATTCACATATCTTGGATACTGTACAACCTATACATATATTAGAACATTTTCTGTTAAAAAGACATATGTTTTCACATTACAACAAGAAATTCCTCTATGAATGCATGTTTTTTGAGATTTTTGCAGAACTATGAAAGCAAATGGATTTGTTTAATTAGCAATATGCATAACTCTAAATATCACTCAAGATATGCAATTCACAGTGCAAATATCAGCAACTGTTCACTTCAACATCTAAGGTATCACTTGATGTGATCCAATAATATGCAAGTCAGTCAGTTTTTGAAGTGTTACATACATATGGAGATATTATTTTCATAATAACTAACAAATACTAGCAATATCTCAGGTATAGTGTGATATAAATGGACATTAATAATGCCTCCCCTGTCTTCCACAATGGCATAGCACACTATGGCCCTCAATAACATCCAAGGCTCTCAGTTATGAAAATATGAACACAGATATGAAAATATGAATAAGAAGTAGTGACATTTATTTATTTATTTATTGCCATTTGATTACTGGAAAAGTCTGACTGGGTAGGAGCTCATTTTCAATGGAGTTCTGGGGAGAAAACTTCCAAATTATTACAACACATTTTGATAACAATAATTATACAATCTTCCAAAATTAAACAAAAGCATCTGCAGTTTAAATAATTATAACACATTAAATAAAGTATAAAAGCATTGGTTAAGAATTGATACAAGGTATATGACAATCATTTAATATTTAGAGAAATTTAGACAGTTTCTAAAGAAATTAAATGTAAGTTAGTCTAATACAAGCAGGAATTGCAATATGAAGTGAGGGGGAAAACAAGCTTATGGTATATTCAGAGAGATAGTCAGGGAAGATAATTAGATAGCAGTAAGGAAGTAGGCGAAAAAGGAGAGTAAGGAGGTATAAGGAATGAAAAGGTACTTGTTCACATTCAGGAATATAGTTTATCATGGTTTTGAGCAAGAACAAAGTTAGATTTTAGCTAGAAAGTCTTTCAGTGTTGTTTTGAAAAATGGGAGGGAGGGTATAGACATGATGGAAACAGGTAAGGAGTTCCAGGCCTTAGCAACCTTGCATGAGTACAGAAAGTGCCCAACAGATTTGCTAGGTCTGTAGACAGACAGGAGTTTTTGGTCAATGGATCACAGTGACCAACTGGGAACATAGTTGTGCAGAATATTTTTTAGTGCTGGACAGGCAGATGGATTCTGAATAATTTTATAGTTGGTAAGAAATTATGTATATCAAGTCAAAGTCAAAGAAAACTTCATTGTGATTCAGAACTACACCACAGTGTAGCTGAACAAAATTGTGATGCTTCTTCCCAGTGCAAAAACAAACAGAGAAGAAGAATAAAATAACATAATACAAATAAAAGTAAAAATAGAATAAAATAATAACATAATAACTAAACACACACTTTACATACAAATAGAACTGAGTAACAAGATGTGCATGGCATTGCTATAACATAAGAACTAAGTAACATACGGAATGGTCAACATGAATATTGCACAGTGTGATTTATATTGCGCTTCATAGATTCTTATGGTAAGGTAAGGTGTTAACCAACGTGAAATATACACATCAGTTAGTTATTGCACATGAAAAAGCTTAATACTTATAGCGCAACAAAGCCTGGATATGTAAGGATCAGTACAGTTAGATAACTAACTTTCTTGGGTGGCGTAAGCCAGGGAACCTTGTTGGCTAGGCTTACTTAGACCCTTGGGCTGATAGCCTAGTACCGTCCTATGAACCTATGAACATAAGTTTTAATCAGTGTCATATGTAACAGCATGGTATTCACTTTATTACTCCACATAAGTATTAGCCACTGTCATATGTAACGGCATGGTATTAATTTTATTACTCCACATTAGTATTAATCAGTGTCATATGTAACAGCATGGTATTATTAACCAGTGTCATATGTAACAGCATGGTATTATTAACCAGTGTCATATGTAACAGCATGGTATTCACTTTATTACTCCACATTAGTATTAACCAGTGTCATACGTAACAGCATGGTATTATTAACCAGTGTCATATGTAACAGCATGGTATTATTAACCAGTGTCATATGTAACAGCATGGTAGTCACTTTATTACTCCACATTAGTATTAACCAGTGTCATACGTAACAGCATGATATTCACTTTATTCTTGGAACTAACACTGCTGGCTATACCCTCCTATACAGTGTTAGCCTTAGCATGTGATCTTTCACAATGAAATTTATAGTCATATTTGGGTGTGATTTAAATATCTATACACATAAATAAATAAATGAATAAATAATTAAATATAATTTTTAGAAATACCCTATATAAACTGCATAAATTTGCCCTTAAAACTCCTTAAAATACATAAAACAAATTCTAGTATTCTATTACAGCAGGGGGAGGTAGAACATAACCATACAGCTGCTTTTAAGGTAGGTTCTCCAGAAAGGGAGCAAAACATGGCAGGTACTGTAGCCCTTTTGTATTAGAATATGTCAGCCAGGCACCAGTACCAGCTAAAGAAATGCAATATTCCTTGAAAAGTCTGTCTCTTGGCTCTGTTGACAGTATATGCTACTGACAGAAATCATCAAATGACAGATGCAAATGCACAAGTAATGGGTGTGAGAGTGAAGCCACTGCTAACTATTAGTCTTTATGAGAGCATACATGGATGGGAAGGGAATGAGTATGAGCTTCATAAATCGGAAAGGAAAAAGAGAATTACAATAAAAAGAACAAAAAAGGGTTGTTATGCAAACTGAATGTCCTGAAAAGTGAAGCCTGAGAAGACAAGCATTGTCGCATTGACCCCTGAGTTAAATTGTGACTTGTTTTACATAGTCCATTCACTCTAACAGTTTATTTCAGCACTAACCTAAAGAAACATTTGGTTGAAAATCTCAAATATTGTTGCTTGTCTGTTCATGTCCATGGAGGTAAGTAACAGTTTGCTCTGTCTCACTCACTGTTTTGCTTCATTACTATGGAAATGTGCTATTCTTTCTCATAAATCTGTCATTCAGTTCTGCATGATGATGCTTGGTGTTTTAATCATCTTGAAGAAAAGAAGCCTAGGGCTTCCATACCAAAGGCTCTGAAAAATACATGCATACATTACAAAAATTCACAAAGGTAAATAATCATATGTTGTTGTCATTTTGGACTGCTGTGGACCAGTGTTTGTTTTATAATTTGAGTGGTTGACAACTGGCAGGCAAGACAGGAATGCATAGTTAATTAGTTGATGTATTTTGTCAGAAGGTGGTCTGTGGTGCCAACTTCAGCCCCCTCTCACCCACTAAAGCCAACTTCACCCCCTAAAGGGCTCATCTCAATACCAAAAGATTGCCAAATTCCGATAATCATGGCTACACAGGTAGAAACCGCACTCTCCAAAGCTAAGAATACCACATCCACGGGACCAGATGACATCCCAGGCTGTGTACTACATGAACTACAAAATGAACTGGCACCTCACCTAAGTGTCATGTTTAATCATAGTCTCACCTCAGGCTTTGTGCCCTCTGAGTGGTGCACAGCTACAATTATCCCACTCCACAAGGGGGAATACACCTTGGATCCTGGGAACTACCGTCCCATCAGACTGATGAGCCTGATCTGCAAGGGCATGGAATGTATTATCATGGAACTTATAAACAAAGACATTGTCAACCTCCAAACACTGGAACCCACCCACTTTGGGTTCATGAAGGGCCAATCTTGTCTCCTAAACCTGACTGACTTCTTTGAATCAGTCTCCAGAGCTGTGGACGATGGTAAGGTGGTCCATGCAGCCTATCTGGACCTCACCAAGGCCTTTGACACCGTCCCCCACTCTGGAATCATAGATAAACCTAGTAAACTGGGCATAAATCCCTATGTCACTTGATGGGTTGCCAACTGGCTTACTGACAGAACCCAGACTGTAAAAGTAGATGACTCCAAATCCAGCTCCAGACAAGTGACATGTGGAGTACCACAGGGTTCAGTCCTGAGACCGCTCTTGTTTGGCCTCTACTTCTCTGAAGTACAGGCCAACACTAAGGGACTCTGGCTAACAAAGTTCACAGATGACTGCAAAGTGGGAGCCACTATTGAATCCCCAAATTATGTGGATATTCTACAAAAGGGCCTTACAGAAACAAATGTTTGGTGCCAGAGCCATGGGCTCAAGCTTAATTCCAAGAAATGTACAGTTATCCCCTTTGAGAAAAAACATGTACCCATGAATTACCACATAAGTGGCAGTACACTAAACACCAAAAGTGTGATGAGAGACTTAGGGACACAGGTGAACAGTGGTCTCACCTTTGATAACCACATCACCATAACAGTCAGTGAAATCCTTCTATGTGGCACACCTCATCACTAAAGACTTTTCATCCAGAAAAAAGGAGGTCATTGTCCCACTCATTAGATCCATTATAGAGTACAATGCCCCATTTGGTATGTACCTCGCAAGACATCTGCAACAGCTGGAAGGCCACAGAAATACCTCACTAAAAGAATCATAGGCCTAAAGCAGATGCCCTATGCTGACCATCTAAACAAATTCCAGCTGTACTCTGTGGCATATCGTCTACTCAGTGGCAATCTCTGCTTAACATACAAGGCCATGTAAAACCCTGAGTTGTTGGACATGCTCCACTTAAAGAAATCCCAATCCCTAAGAGCCACATGCTCCAGGGATCTAAACCTTGTCATCACAATGAACAAAACATGCTGGAGGGATAGTTTCCTGACCCAGAGACTCCCCATACTCTGGAATAGACTGCCCATACATGTCAAGCAGAGCACCTCCTTGGACCTCTTCAAAAGGAACCTTGACGATTGGATGGGAGATAGGAAATTCACCCCAGGGATCATGTCAGTCACCCTGCTAGACAGGGGTCCAGGGAAGTAAATGCTGTGGGAGGAAATATCCAGGGAATTGTTATGGTGAGGCTTGTATAGGCCCTAGGGCCAATAGCCTAGAACCAACCTATGAACCTATAAACTGGAAGCTTTAACCATAGAAATGGCTGGGGAGGGGATTAAGATCACCATTCATATATGGTATGGCCCACATTTGTGTAGAATGTTGTAGATAAACAAAAAGGCATCCATGCTCCCTTACTACAGTGCCACCAGACAGAGATACAACTAGGGCTAGGGGGAGAGGTAGCTATCCTGGGTGCAAGCTGTTGGTGGGGAGTCTGATAAGCAAATGCTGATGGAGTGTGATGACTGGACTAACAGAGATTTAAGATGCTTGCTATCATTTTATCAAAGAACTTTCTACAACGACAGCATTATTTTTGTGGGTAGTGTCCAGAAGACCTTTTTCACTCAACTTTAGGTTGAGGGGGCACCAGTATGGAGAACTGAGCAGGGTTCCAGATGACCTAGCTATGATCATATTTTTCAGTTTATGGATTGGTTTCCTCTACTGTTTGGTATATAATGATCTGCAGATATATCATTCCAGATGTTACTCCCCATCGGTCCCTGTGACTTGTACAGGACCTGTGCACTAAATTATCAGTAGTTGTTCTTCTTATTAGGAACACACCCAATGATTAGTCTTAAAGAATATATGAGCAGATGACTTAACCAATGGAGAGGAAGGAAAGCAAGGAAGGAAAGAAGGTCTACCACCAAACAGGTAGAACTATGGAAAATTCAAAACCAGAATGACAAATCGTTATTGGTGTAATTGGGATTCAGTAAGAAATGCACAGGTCATACTGGTCTGAGAAGTGGCAGATGACTTATCAGTTTTTCTTACAGCTTTATGCTGGAGCTGTTTCAAACCTTTTCACCACACACACATAACACAGAGATTATGAAAAAGGATACATCTTCTTACTCATAGTGTACAAATATATGCTGGTCTGAATGGTCTTAAAGGGAGAAATTATATAAGATGGGACTTTAATGATGAAGCCGTGACTAAGAAAAATCCTGAAACTTAGTGAAAAAACTAAGTGCCAGTGCCTTCCACCCAGTGAACATGAACTTGAAGGCTGCATGCCTAATGAAGCCAGAAGAGGTTTATTTTTTGTAAATTGACTAATTATATCTACAACACACATAACAACATAGTCACCTAGTCAAAACCTTGCCATAGACATACCAAATAACAGATGCTCAAAACATGCAACCTACAGATACAGAAAGTAGATAGCTCTAAAACAGAAAAAAAGATTATAAATAACATAGTAATTAGTACAGCCAACTGTCATGCCATACGTAAGCAGTGTTTAAGCTTGCTACATAATATACTATGTTAGTATATTCTTATTCAAATAATAAACAGGAGTAATGCTTGCCAAACCTTGTTTAGACAATGATTAGTATTACTGTGATGGATTCCCTTAAAAAGACAGCATGCTGACATGTGTAATTTTACTAGATGCTTAGCATGCATACATATATATATATATATATATATATATATATATATATATATATATATACACAAATATATATATCTATATGGATCTTGGACATTTCAGCAAATGCACATTTCACCGAAAGTTAAATTAGTGTGCACTTTTCACCGAAAACCGAAAGCATAATTCAACGAAACACATTTCACCAAAAGTGGTACATGGCCTTGTCCCCACTGTAGTGCAACCCTGGAGTTGGTATATATAGTGTGTGTGTGGGGGCAGAGCCCCCCACATATTTCAAATGTGTTAAACTATATACATGCATACTTGCAATTGAAATATATTACTCTTATCCAAACATGATATATACTTTAAATGTGTGGGGGCCTCCACCCCCCACCCCCCTACTATATATATCAACTCCAGGGTTGCACTACAGTGGGGACAAGGCCATATACCACTTTTGGTGAAATGCGTTTCGGTGAATTGTGTTTTCGGTGAATTGTGTTCGGTGATATGAGTTTCGGTGAAATGTGCATTTGGTGAAATGTCCTAGATCTATATATATATATATATATATATATATATATATATATATATATATATATATGTATGCCATGGTGGTACGGCGGTAGCATTGTTAACTCACAGCAAGAGGTTCTCCCATTAGATTCTGGGCTTGGCTTGGGAGTGCCTTCTGTGTGGAGTCTGCATGTCCTCCCCGCGGTTGGGTAGCATTCGAAAGACATGCGTGCGTAAATGGGTGTGCCTTCATTGAAGGTTGGGTGTCGAACTGGCACTTCGGCATTTCGTAAAAAAATCTACTGCCAATCATTAGTGGACCGGAGTTCCGCTGTGGCAACCCCTTACAGGGAAAAAGCCGAGAGACAAACAACAATATATAGATATATATATATATATATATATATATATATATATATATATATATATATATATTTTTTTTTTTGAGGGTACAAATCTTCTCGGTTTCTCCAGTGGCCTGTAATTTTGCCCATTTTCATGCCCAGAATTTATAGAATGTATCTGGACTGATTGCTGGACAACCAGGGTACTAGATTTCAGATATGAAGCCTTTTTGTCCTCTCTTTTTGAAGGTCAAGCCAGGTCAAGGTTTTTGAAGGAAAGCCATCATATACAAATTTTAGTTGATGCTCATTTGATGGTGGAAAAATTATAAAGGGATCTTAGTGCACCTGTGTCCCTCTTGGACAGGGGCAATAGGTGCTGATTTTAGTATCTGCTTGAACCAAAATCCCTTGGGAACACAAGTTGAACTTGGCTAGGCATGTAAGGGCCCTGGGGCCATTAGCCTGGTAGCCTCCTATGATCCTAATACAATGTCAGTATGTTAAATGGCTAGGAAAAAGATGGTTTGCTTCTAACCTAGCCCACAATGGAGATGGGACTTCAATTGCTGATATCATCTTTTGCAAACTTACAGACCATAGTATACGTCTTTACAGAACCCCTGTTAGATAGAAGGGATATTCAAAGCTTTGGCAGACACTTTATGACATTTGCCCTCCTTGACAAAAGGTAACCTTAGTTTATGTATCTTATTCAGCCAGAAAGCCAGTGTTGGTAAGGGATGTATTTTGGAAAGTAGATTAATTTAGGTCAAAACAGGGTTGTTGTTGTTGTGCTATTTTTCCCTAAAACATGATGTTGTAGGTTCCTTTAGCTTATTTCAGAACTTAGCCAAATTAATTTTGAGCATTCTGTAAGGTTGGGTTTGTCATAATACCTAGCTATGTAGACGTCTGATTGCACCATTTATAGGAAAGGCATGGCATGGGTTATCCTACCTTAGTTCTTCTGCAGGTGCATTTTTCTGAAACATTTTTGTTGTTTTACTTAACCTTCAGACCAGACAAATCTTTAAATGTAGACAAAATTTATTGTATTACAGGGATGCCCTCTAGTGAGGATTCCATAGTCATCCAAAAACATAAATATTCTAAACAACTCTTCAAATAAAGTCCATCCACAGAGCAGAGAAGAATGTCTAATCAGCTGAATAAGGGGATCAAAGAACAACATAAATAACAAGGAAAGATAATATCATGTCTTGTCAGGTTGTTTTCTTTAGGCAGAAGGCAGAAGATAGCATCCTACAAGCCAAACCCCTACTTGATTGCCACTGATATAAGGTTTGTATGGGCCCTTAAATACTCCTCAGGGAAGTCCATTTTAGACATAAGGTCCTGTAAATGATTCCACAGCACTGAGTGAACATTTTCTCTAAGTCCACTAGTACAACCAGTGCTGGGTGAGGATGTGTGTTCCTTTTGCAGTAATATAATAACAGCTCATAAATAGTCCATGCTAGATTTTCCTTTTAGGAGCACTGGGATTCATCGACCAAATGGGCAAAGGCTAGACAGAGATATGCAGGACTAAAGTCTGACTTCTTATTTTGTAAGAGAAATGGCTCTATAATTTATAACCGGTATATCTATAACTATAATAGGTATTGGTAACTGGTATAATCTATAACTGTGGAGTGATCTTTGTCTGGCTTTAGAAGAGGAAGAACTGTTCTAGATTACTGAATGGAGGGCAGTGGAGACCCACAGGAGAGCATTTGATTGTAACAAGGTGAAGGACGTAATTCATAAAATTTGAAGAGCAGGCTATCAGAACCCAGAGCTTTATCTGATGGAGTAGATTTGATAGCTTGTGAGATTTCTTCCTTTCATATGAAGGCTGACAGATGCATAGCCAAGTCATTGGGCGTAGAATTCAGAGGAGTATCTCCAAGAAACAGCTCTTTTGTTTTGGTTCATGTAGCCTGTTACCCTTCTGGGAGTAAGTACTACTGGAAATGGAACTTCCCAAACTCTTCTGGAGTCATAAAAAGCTTGCTGCTGATTCAATCTGTGTGCTAAGAATTTACCAGACTTATTACCCAGAGTCCATGCTAGGAAGGATGCACTATGTATATTAAGTTCTAATCTAGCTTTGAGAGGCAGGGTATGTTTCAGATTTGCTGTCCTATAATCACAGATGGTTTGCATTTGAATGTTCTCCTTTTGAACTTGAGAAATTAAGGCTGAACTAAGTTAGCAATCTTGCCAAACTAAGCATCCAGGTGTGCCAAATAAAGGGCTGTAGCACAGGTACATATTGCCTCAGTTCTACTTTATAATATTCTTGCCAAGTATGTGAGCAACTAAGCTGAATAAATCTTTCTAACAACTTTTTACTGTACTCTTCCACTGCCTGAACTTCCACTATTAATAGGTCTAGTTGTCGTCATTTAGCTTGAAAGTGATTGAGAGAATGATAGAAGTAAAAAGCCCCAGCAGGTGGTCTGAAGCTTTACATGGCATTACACTAACTCCTTTTTCAGTGAGTAAGCCTAGCTCTGTGGTACACTTGGTTGTGCCTTGACATGATCCAGGTGACCATTGTTTAATTAGCAGCTGCTACAATGGAAATTGCAGGCAGAGGAATGGGAGGAATACAGAGGTATGGCATGCATGCCCATCTTAGGGGATGGGGAGGGATGCTTGCACTCAGAGGAGTATCAGTGTTGTGAACTCATGGAGCAAGCCTATATGAGAAGACACGCTTCAGAGAACAGATGTTTATAGATGTATAATAGGCTAACAGCCACTAGGGCTCTTCTAAGTCTAGCCGTGCAATCCAAATGTGACCTACAAATCTGATTTATACAGGAGGTGATTTACTGACTGCTTCTGTCCATCAAAGACACAGGAGCCAGACCAAAGGTGAATTTCCAATTACCTATCCATTTGTCCAAGTTGTGCTTAAATAGGGATAGGAAGGAGCTCTGCTTCACATGGATGAAGAGGCTGAATTCTCGGAGAAACATATCTGTCTCTCCAATATGTCCTATTTATGTCACAAGCAAAATTAGGTCTTTTAATCTAGTAGTTCCAATGCTGTTTGATTTGAGGATGTGCACATGGTGTATCAAAACACTGTCCAGGGAAGCCTTTTATGCCAGGCAAAGATCCCCACTCAGAAGTCTGTATGATACCAGGTAAAGAGACAGGGTTCTGAGGTCATCAGCACAGGTCATTGTGGTTACTCCCTTGATTCTTTTTGTAAGGAATCTTTGTGGATGTTACAGTTGCTGCATGCGTCTGGTCAGGTAGATACTGAAGGGGGCATTATACTCTATGATGTGTCTGATGAGGGCTGGGTAAAGAGATATGATGGCCTCTTTGGACCTAGATGCGATGACCTTGCTTGTAAGTTAAGAAACATAGAACAATTTTCTTACTAGGTTGGACACATGTTGGCCAAAGGCTAGGTTACTATCTACATGAGTTCCCTGATTCATGCCTAGTGAATTAACCTTTAAGGGTATTTTATTGATTATCTAGTTATCTGGGGCAACAGACTTCCCAGCAGGTGCTTTAATTCATTTCTTGGTAGTGTGTTTAAGTCATGGCTTTGGCACCATGTATTCATCTGTATTAGCCCTTTTGGAAGGGTGGTGGTGTCTTTTTCAGATTCAATGACTGTCCCAGTTCACAGTCATCTGTGAACTTGGTTAGCTAGAGGCCTTTGTCACTGGCTTTGACATCTGAGAAGTAGATGCCAAACAGGAGTGGGCATAGCACATAACCCTGCAAAACTTCACTGGTTACTGGCCTTTTTGTGGAAGTAATCTCACCAGTTCTAACCTGCTGGGTCCTATCAGTGAGCCAGCTAGCTATCCAGCATGTTATAAAGGGGTTTATACTTAGTTCTGTAAGTATGTTGACAATGTCTGAGTGAGGTATTACACCAAATACTTTAGTCAGATCAAGGTAGGCAGTATGTAATATTTAAGCAATAACCAATGGCATGGTGTGGTATATTATAGCAATAACCCACGTCTGGGTGTGGTTAATGCTGGATTTTTATCCACAGTTGGCGTGGTTTGTTCATGAGGGTGAAGCCCGAGTGGCCAAACAAAGCCAACCGTGGGTAAATCCAGCATTACCCACACCCAGAAGTGGGTTATTGCTATTATACAATGACATTATTTAAGAAAAAAATAATTACTTTTCTTAAATAATGGCATTGTATAATGCCACCTTGCTGCCCTTCCGCAGCTGTCTGGTATTCTGCGGCAGTTCTGATGTACTGCGCATGAGTATGCCTACGCAGTACATCAGAACTGTGGGCAAAAGCAACAGAGAAAGCAAGATCTCTGTTGCTTTTTACAAACTGTCTCGCTATGTTAAAGGAGTTTAACATAGCGAGACAGCTTTAAAAAAATCTACTGAGATTCTCCGTTGGTTTTTTTAAAGCTGTCTCGCTATGTTA
This sequence comes from Protopterus annectens, assembly GCF_019279795.1. Taxonomy (NCBI): domain Eukaryota; kingdom Metazoa; phylum Chordata; order Ceratodontiformes; family Protopteridae; genus Protopterus; species Protopterus annectens. The sequence goes on from NC_056749.1 coordinate 394,503,990, forward strand.
AACTCATTTAACATAGCGAAACAGTGTGAAAAAAGAGTTATAGTAATGGAAAAAGTCCGGCTGACCAGACCTTTTTCCATTATTATAACTCTGATTTACAACATGCATGCTGACGAATCAGCGTGCACGTTTTTAAATATTTAATGGGGGGGTCGTTGTATAATGAAGATTTACCCACAGTTGGTGTAGTTTAATCACATGGGCGAAGCCCGAGTGATTAAATAAAGCCATCCGTGGGTAAACTGAAATATACTATAACCACAGAGTCGGTTATTGCTATTATACAATGACATTATTTAAGAAAAAAAATACTTACTTTTCTTAAATAATGTCTTTGTATAATGGTGCATTACTGTTCTTCCGCTGAGGTCACCTGGACTACAGCTTAGACTAAGCACCTCATTGGTTTTTTTGAGATTTCTTTCTTAAAAGCTCTCAGGTTTCAACTTTCTGTTACCTAAGAAGTTCAGTTGTGAGTGTTCTGCCATTTCACACTGAGCTGATCGAAGGAAAGACACTGAGGAAACTCGGAGCTATAATATATAACATTAAGTATCCTGTTTTTTGTTTATTTTGTTCTTTATTTCTTTGTTATTTATAGCACTTTGTGTACTGTGTATTTTTCTAGCTAGTTTCACTGTGTGTGAGGTATTAACTGGAAATTGTCCACTTTTATTAAGCATCTGTTGGGTTGTTTGTTTCTGATAACTTGTTGCAGTTAAACTCTTTTTTCTAGAGGCTCCTTTAGCTGTTTAAAATTTTCATTTAAAGGCTCACTGCTGCTTTTCAGCTGTGAGAAACATTTCTACAGTTTGTTCTAAGTAGTGGGGATATTTGTAGCATTTCCATATTCAAGCTTGTATTTGGGCCTAGTGTTTGTGGAGGCTGTGTGTCTGAGCACATATTCAGGGACATCTTGGTTTAGCCAAAGCCATCAGGCATTTCAGTGAGAGAGAATTGTTTGAGATCATTGTCTGACTGAGGTCACCTGGACTACAGCTTAAACTAAGCACCTCATTGGTTCTTTTGAGATTTCTTTCTTAAAAGCTGTCTCAGGTTTCAACTTTCTGTTACCTAAGAAGTTCAGTTGTGAGTGTTCTGCCATTTCATACTGAGCTGATCGAAGGAAAGACACTGTGGAAACTCGGAGCTATAATATATAACATTAAGTATCCTGTTTTTGTTTATTTTGTTCTTTATTTCTTTGTTATTTATAGCACTTTGTGTACTGTGTATTTTTCTAGCTAGTTTCACTGTGTGTGAGGTATTAACTGGAAATTGTCCACTTTTATTAAGCATCTGTTGGGTTGTTTGTTTCTGATAACTTGTTGCAGTTAAACTCTTTTTTCCAGAGGCTCCTTTAGCTGTTTAAAACTTTCATTTAAAGGCTCACTGCTGCTTTTCAGCTGTGAGAAACATTTCTGCAGTTTGTGTCCCACCCTCCCTCCCTGTTGGTATAGCTGGTGGCTTTGCAGTTGCCCGCCCCTAGTGTAAATTTGATCTGGGACCCTCCTCCCAGTCCACTGTCATTACCTCATTCTACCCAGTACAGGGAGAACATTTAAGAAAACCAATCAGCTTAGTTTCTGCTACTCCTTCTTCTCTTTCCACTTAAAAAAAAAAAAAAAAATTATCTGCTTTTACTGCATTTGTGTTTCTTCCTACTTTATTTTGCTTTTGCGTCATCTTAAAAGTACTCAGTTGTATTTATTACTGCTTGGTGTAACTCATTCTAAGCCTTTTAGTTTAAGCACTTGGGCTTCAGACCAGTTGTTTTACATTAAGAAGGTTTGTGGTCTGCACTGTAGTGGCAGAACAGGTAGCTTACATCCTTCTAAGTTGGGAACTGCTGACTGATGGCTCAGTGTCTGTTATTCTAAAAGCGTATTAATTCTGGTTTAAGCACTTGGGCTTCAGGCCAGTTATTTTACATTAAGAGGGTTTGTGGTCTGCACTCTTGTGGGAGGAGGGGCTGGACTCTGCCCTTCTGAGCTGGGAATTTCTGGTTAAAGGCTTATAGTGCCTGCATATTTGAACTGCTTCTTACTGAAATTGGTACACCTTGTTTGCTGTAGCATAGACTAGATCCAGGCCTGCTGAATCTAGCTTTGTTTGTATAACTTGAGCACTAATCCAGGCGTTCTTTAAAGTATTCAGTTGTATTTATTACTGCTTGGTAGTAACTTGATTAAAGTGTAGCTATCATTCTAAATCTTTTGGATTAAGCACTTGGGCTTCAGACCAGTTGTTTTACATTGGGAAGGTTTGTGGCCTGCACTGTGGTGGCAGGACAGGTAGCTTACATCCTTCTAAGTTGGGAACTGCTGATTGAGGGCTCAGTGTCTGTTATTCTAAAAGTGTATTAGTTCTGGTTTAAGCACTTGGGCTTCAGACCAGTTATTTTACATTAAGAAGGTTTGTGGTCTGTACTCTTGTGGGAGGAGAGGCTGGACTCTGCCCTTCTGAGCTGGGAATTTTTGGTTAAAGGCATATAGTGCCTGCATATTTGAACTGTTTCTTACTGAAATTGGTACACCTTGTTTGCTGTAGCATAGACTAGATCCAGGACTGCTGAATCTACCTTTGTTTGTATGCTTGTTGTTTGTTTGCTTGTTATTTCCCTGAAACGCTAATTCCACCTAAAATGCGGCTTTTCAGCGCTTCTGTGGATCCCTAGTGATATCTGCATTGCTTACTGTACTTATTTCCTTGTTTCACTTGAAAGTTACTGTTTGTCGTTTTTGTATTTAAGTTACCTGTAACACATTGCATTTAAGTTACTCGGCACTTGCTCACTAAGTCAGCACTAAACAATTAAAAGCACTACACCCTCACAAACTCCCCTTGAGTACCTTGTTCCCCATTGGCCCTTTTTTTTCAATTATAAAGGAATTCCCAGTACTATTCTAGCATGTCCAAAGGTCAGTTGTCAATATCCTCTCCGGTCCAGCTGGTGAATCTGGGAATCGTGAGGCAATGTTACAACTGCCTCATGTACACAGACAACCCTCTCCTCCTCCCAACAAATTCCAACACATGTGAGAGATGCAACCATATAGCCAAACTGGAGGCTAAGCTCTCTCAACTCAGTACTTTCGTAACCAGTCAGGAGGAGAAGGAAACCACACTCACTACAATTCCAGTCTCACATAGACCTACCACGACAGCAAACCAAACACATAAACACACAAAAACATACTCGGAGGCTCTAAATAAAAATCTGCCTAAGCAGCAGAGACCTCCAAAGCAGACACCCAAGCAACCGCTACCCCAAAACAAAACACATGCAACACATAGCTCACAAAGCCAGTGTGCCAAACAGTCACAGCCCTTAAGGCTAAACAACACACCTGATACACTTGTAATAGGTGACTATATCGTTAGGCACACTGACGTCCCGCTCACCAGGCTGAACAAGGAGAAGGTCATGGTGAGCTGCCTGTCGGGCGCTAGGATCCGCCACATAACACAAGCACTCAGGTCACTCCAAGGCAAGTACAAATATGACTCAGTCATTGTCCATGCTGGTGTGAATGACCTGAGATGTACCTCACAGGACTACATGAAAAGAGACATAGAGGAGCTCTCTGAGCATGTAGCTCAGGCCGGTATGACCCTAACCTTGAGTAGCATCTTACCCTCACCAAGAATGATGCCACAATATAAAGACAAGATGATCAATTTCTACAATTGGCTTAAGTATTGGTGTCATTCAAAGGGGATCCAATGCCTGTCAGCCTGGGATGACATGCTCGACAATCCACGATGCTTCACTAGGGACGGCTTGCACCTGTCACCCCTGGGCTTTCGGATATTGGGAAAGGCTCTTGCTACCCCCATAGTGCCTTTTTTAGGCAAGGCTCAAAAGACAAACCGACCTCCATAGGTATCACAAGGGATAATAAACTAAGAGTAATGCTACTCAATGCCAGAAGTCTAAACCTCAAGATGCATGCACTCTAAACTCTCCTTAGCATGGAGAACATCGATATCTGTGCAGTAACAGAAACCTGGTTCAAGGCTCCCGAGAGCACCCCAGCACTACCAGGTTATACCTCATACCATGCTTTTCAGCCCCAAAACTTGGACAGAACCACAAAAGGAGGGGGAGTATCAATATCCGTCAAAGATACCCACACCTCCAGGTTGGTGGCACAGCACGAAGCATCAGAGACTATCCATGTGCAACTAACAGTGGGTAAAACTGCCTTCCAGTTTATAGCCTGCTACAGACCACCCTCCCAAACCCAGGAACCCCACTCGGCCTTCCTGAGAACACTGGAAAATATGAAGGTCTCTCCAAACACCATTATATTGGGCGACTTCAACTACCCAAACATAGACTGGGTGCATTACTCTATCTCCAACATCCTAGCCCAAAGGTTCCTAGAATTTATAAACTCAAAGGCTATGGAACAACTTGTTACCACTTCCACAAGAGGGGAAAACATACTGGACCTGATCATCACCAACATGGGGACTCTATGCCCCAGACCAGAAGTGTATCCCTCACTGGTAAGATCAGACCATAAACTAATCTCACTGGATATTCACATCCCGACCCCACCCCCTGCCCAGAAAACCACAGTGAAAAACTTCTCTAAAGCAAATTTCACACTCCTCAAAACCGAGGTGGAATCCTTCAAAGCCCCCGGGCCTGTGGAAAATACGGCCCAGACTGCAGAATCCTTAAACGCATTATATGAACACCTTCAGGAATGCATGGATCATGCAATCCCAAATAAAACCAAGACCCAATCCTCCAAAGGCAGACGTCCTGTCTGATGGACCCCAGTCATAAAAAAGCTATACAATAGAAGGAGGAAGCTACTACATAATAGAGCAAAATCCCAAAAAGGGAAGGCATCTCTGATCAGTATTAGCAAAAAACTACGGGCACTCATAAAATCATCTAAGGCCAGCTTCGAGAGAAAAATTGCACAGGACACTAAGGATAATCATAAGGCTTTCTTTAGTTATGTTAGGAACCTGGGTGGGAATTCCCAGATATGCTCAGAATTAGTCCAAAATGACAAAAAATACACCAAACCCACAGACATTGCCAACATCCTAGCTGACAGGTTCAGCGCAAACTCCCCCCCCACCAAAAGGGCAAATATCTATCCCAGCAGAGTGCTGCTCCTGACATCTCAGATGCTCAGGTAAGAGCCGCCCTCTCCAAAGCAAAAAACACAGCATCAATGGGACCAGACGGTGTCCCGGGCTGTGTCCTACATGAACTCCAAGAAGAGCTAAACCCAAACATAAAACTACTGTTCAATCTCAGCCTTACTACAGGATATGTACCCAAAGAGTGGCGTACAGCAACAGTGGTCCCTCTCCACAAAGGTGGTGCCTCAACGGATCCTGGATACTATCGCCCCATAAGCCTGACTAGCTTGGTCTGCAAAGCTATGGAAAGGATCATCATGGACCTCATAAATAAAGATATTGGGGACCTACAGACACTGGATCCTACCCAGTTCAGCTTTGTTAAGGGCAGATCCTGCCTCTTAAACCTGGTCGATTTCTTTGAAACAGTCACCAAGGCCATTGATGAGGGGAAGGTGGTCCACACAGCCTACCTGGACCTCGCAAAAACCTTCGATACAATACCCCTCTCGGGCATTATAGATAAGCTCACCAGCTTAAATATAAACCCCTATGTCACTAGATGGGTTGCAAACTGGCTCAAGGACAGAACCCACATGGTTAGAATTGCTGGAGCCATGTCAGACTCCAAACCAGTTACAAGTGGCATCCCACAAGGCTCAGTCCTGGGACCTCTCTTGTTCGGTATATATTTCTCGGAGGTACAGGCCAACACGGAAGGACTGTGGCTGACCAAGTTCGCAGATGACTGCAAACTGGGTGCCATAATAGACTCTCCAGATGACACAAGCATCCTCCAAAAGGGCTTCATAGAAACAGACAACTGGTGCCAGAGCCATGGTCTCAAGCTAAACGCCAAAAAGTGTATAGTCATCCCCTTTGGCAAAAACAGTGCCCACAAATTACCACATAGGTGGTAATCCATTAAGTACAGAAGAAGTAATTAGGGACCTGGGGACCCAAGTTGATAGCAATCTCTCATTTGACAACCACGTGGCCACAGTGGTTAGAAAAACATTTTATATAGCCCACCTAATCATGAAGGGATTCACATCTAGATCAGGGAAGGTCATCGTGCCTCTTTACTCATCTCTCATCAGGCCCATAATTGAGTACAATGCCAGTTTTGGGATATACCTTACCAGACACCTGCAGCAACTGGAAAGACCCCAAAAGTACCTCACCAAGAGGATCAAAGGGCTCAAACAGATGCCATATGCTGCCCGGTTAAAGAAACTCCAGCTCTACTCAGTGGCATACCGCCTGCTCAGAGGCAATCTGTGCCTGACGTATAAAGCCATGTCCAACCCGGAATTAATGGACATGCTGTACCTCAGAAAATCCAAATCCCATCGAGCTACGCACTCGAGAGACTTGAACCTCAGCACTGAAATAAATAAGACATGCTGGAGGGACAGATTCATAACCCAGAGGCTCCCTTCACTCTGGAATAAAATCCCAGTCCAGGTTAGGCAGTGTCCCTCATTGATTCTCTTCAAGAGGAATCTTGATGAGTGGATGGGAGATCGTAGGTTTACCCCGGGTATCACTTCTGTGTCACTGTTAGACAGAGGCACAGTATACTAACCTCGAAAAAGGGCATAGCAAAATTAATTTAAAATGGGTGGTGAAAGCCAAACACACTCTGGCTAGGCTTATAAATGCCCTAGGGCAGATAGCCTAGTATGAACCTATGAACCTATGGTAGTGGTACACTGCTTCCTTGTTTTGATGTACTGAACATGCGTATGGGACTTGCATCCCATGCATACCCAGTACAGCAATGCTTTGAAATGGAAGCAATGGAGAAAAGAAAGTCTCTGTTGCTCCGTTTTTCTTTTTCGTTAAAACAAATAAATGTTTTTAGCACTTTATACCAATGGAAAAAAGTCCGGGCGACCAGACCTTTTTCTGTTGGTATATTGTGAGATTTACAACGGGCACACTGGCCAATCAGCGTGCACATTTTGGAATATTAATGGGGGGGGGTCATTGTATAATTTCCCTTTATCCATTGCCTTACTGACCTTTTCCATAAGTCCACCAGATTCAGTAAGTATGACCTTCCTTTAACAAAGCCAACTGGGCTGGATACAGTGTCTGGAGGTCTCCAATTTCTTGTTGATAATTTCTGTAATAATTTTTTCTATGGCTTTGTAAATAAGACTAGTCAGACTAATGGGTCTGTTGTTTCCAGGATCTGTTGAAGGTCCACCCTTATGAAGGGGGTGTGACCATCACAGTCATCCATTCATAAGCACAAAGCCTGTATAAAGATTATAGTTAAATAATGACTCTAGGAGCAATGGTAGGTCATATTTTAGACTATTCAGAAGACACACTAGGATGTTATCAGGGACCATTGAGGCTGTATCTTGGCTTTAGTAAGTGCAGCCAGTACATGCTCCCTAGTTATAGTTGAAGGGATTATGCTTGACAGGAGTTTTGGGAGGATGGTTGAGGATGGGGGGGGGGGTAAAACAGGAACTAAATTTGAATGCTAACAGATTCACAGTATTGCTAGTCTCAGTAAATGTGTAACCATTAACCACTGACTCAGCACATTGGCGTGTGCTGCCCTTGACGGTTCTAACATAGTTGTAGAAGGCTTTATGGTTATCTTTCACCTGGGAGGTTATGTTAACCTCAAACCTGACTTTACTTGACCTAATTTTCCCTCTTAGTTGCCTATTTACTTTGATAAGGCAGTTTTTATCTTCATGGGAATTACTATTCCTGATTTTTGCCATACGTTTTTTTTTTCTTTTTGTTGTATTATCCTATTTAATTTGGGATGCCACCAGAGTAGTTTGTTTCTGAGGCTAGTCTTGGGCTTACTTCTGATAGATACAACAGCCTCTATGCAGCCACTGACATAGCTGGACAGTATTCCTCAGAACAATTCAGCATAGACTGCTGTGTTCTCAGGGATTGGAGGGGCAATACATTTTGACAAACTATCACTTAATAACAGGTAATTTGCTTTGGAACAGTTTGTGACTGTTACTGGTTTTAATCGTATTACAGAGTTGAATTTGATTTCAAAGGAGATAGCGTTATGGTCAGACCTTCCCTGGAGAGGATGAGACATTGGGGGGAGGTGAAGCATTCTACCATATTTGCAAGCTCAAAATCCAGTATACTGGAGCCCCTAGTAGGCATAGTCACTATTTTGTCAAGGGTGTTTGTATTTACTAAATCCAGGAACTGTTGGTCCTGTAAATTTGAGGCTGTATAGGATTACTAATCTACAGAGGGGTAATTAAAGTCTCCCATGAGTAGGGTTTTAGGTTAGATGGTAAATGTCTGCAGTAGGTTCAAGTATGCATTGTGAGTTTCTTGGGACATGGAGGGTGACCTATAGCTGGCTAGGGTGTGGTACAGTATTTTATCTATGGTGATCTGTATGTGGAGGAACTGCAGCACATCATCCTGTTTAACAATCTAGAACTACGCTTGTTATTGATGTCTATGAGACACCTCCATCTTTAGCCCTTGTCTGTATAGCCACTGGTCTAAAAGTGTGGGAGACACTAAAAACCTGCACTGCCAGGGTACTCTCAGTCACTTTAAACCATGTCTCGGTATCTGAGCAGACATCCATATTGTCAAATGTGAGGATGGCTTGGAGGGAGTGCAGTTTTTTATTTAGGCTCCTGGCACCAAGCAGTAACATCTTAAGGTTCAGTTGAGTTGATTTTTGCTATGTCAGTAGGTTTGTTAATTTGGTATTGCCTAAAAAAGGCACTATGGGAGTAGGTAAAGTTTTAGCCAGTATTTGAAAAGCTAGTGGGGAAAGGTGCAGACCATCCTAGGCAAAGCAATGTGATCTGTTGACCATGTCCTCATAAACTGACAAATATTGGATCACCTTAGAATGACACCAGAAAGAAAGCCAGCTTATTGAAATCAATCATTTTTTACTCATATTGTCATCCTTGGTGATGGTAGTATGCTGCTCAATGCTGGACTTATACCATCTTGAGACACATAGTCTGAAAGCTACATAATCTCTCTCTTCATATAGTTCAGGGAGGTACATCTACACCTATAGTACATGGACTATGAGGGAATCATACTGGTACCTGTGACATAATGACTTGATTGCATGTGTGATTTGGAAGATCCTAGCTCCAGATAAGCAACTAACAGTGATTGTCTTGTTCAGCCTAATCAAATAAAAACAGCAAGGTAGGACCACCAGGCTCTAAAATCCAGTTTTATTCCACGAATAAATAACACAACAGGATAATCGCTTTCACGTGAATAAATCACGCTTCATCAGATCTCAACAAACAAGACAAACAACTCAGTTTAAATAATGGCATATCCTGCCCATTAATAGAATAACAAGTATCAATTAATTAATTAAAATCAAAATCAATTAAAACTCTAAAATCTTTAAAGTGCAAGGCAACAAAAACCTTTTCTTTAAAGTGCAAGGCAACAAAAACTATCTACTTGGTTATTTATTTATTTATTTATTTAAGGGGCCGTGCCTCTTGTGCAGGTTTTATACTCACATAATTATTTAGCCCAGGATGGATATGGACACATACCCTGAATATCCATTTTAGCTCCACAGACTCAAGATGGTTATTTAAATTACCCCCTCTTACATTCTTATTCACAAGATGTAAAAACATAAATCTAAAGCTGTGCATGTTATGCACAGCAACATGCTTTGCCAAAGTCTTCTGTAAATTCAGGTTCTTCATATCATAGAGATGATTATATATCCTATCCCTCAAACTCCTAGAGGTGTTGCCAATGTAAAAGCAATCACAGTAAATACAGTTGGCAAGATATACTAAGTTGGTACTATCACTTGTGGCACTTAATCTAGGAAAGAACTTAAAATCCAAAATGGGGTGACTGAAAGACTGTGCTGTACATATTACACTGCACATATTGCAATGTCCACAGGGGAAGGTACCAAATCTTAAACCCACTGCACTTTCAACACATTCAACGCATTTAACTTTGTCTTTACACAAGAGTCGTTTTAAGTTTAGCCTAGTTAGAGGGGCATCAGTATATCATAGAATGTACTCTCCTATGACAAGAGGCTGGGGGTGTGTGTTTGCTTGCTTAGGGGTACAGTGTTTTGGGCACTACTGAGAGTGACAGTATGTGTTGTATTAGTTCTTGCTTTTTCTGAGTGCCTTTGGACTTGCAGATGTGCTCTAGGTGATCTTTGTTGTTCAGGAAGATTGCTTTTTAAGTGCCCCAATATACATTAGTCTTTATGTGTATGTTGTGTGCTATGCATGTTGGGTGTTATGTGCTTGGTTTCAACAACCTGATGTAGACTTGTATGCAAGAGTTTAGACTCCAGTATCATTGCATAAGTACACCTCTTGCATACCGTGTCTGCTTCTTTAAGGATAATGTGGTTGTTTACTAAACATGAGACAATTAATACAATGTCTCAAGATGCCCTTATCTACCAAGCTGGCTCCAGAGCATTTAGGAAATTGCATATCCATACTACCTACACCTCTGATTTATGAGCTACAAGGGATAGTATGTTGGTATAGACTAATAAGGGTACTTTACTTGCGAGATTATGCTAAACAGTACAAATATAGTATAATTCTACTAGATCTGCAGGGACTGTCACTCGACTCCCAGCTAGCTGCTCTAAGCATGTCAGGGCAAAATGTATTTGCTCTTTATTGTTACTTTACAAGTTATACCTTTATGGACCCTTCTACTGGAAAAAGTTGCTTTCTATGTAATTGCTATTGTACAGGGTACTGTTAACCCACAAAAATATGCAAAATCTATAGCAGAACAGGAAAAAAAAACAGAAAACTAAATAAAGAAACCTCTGGCCAATAAAATGACTATACTATGAGTCCTTTTGTGTATTTCCAAACTCAGATAGACCAGGCCAATACCTCCTGCCACAAGATGAATAAACCCAGTCCTCTGAATGGAAAAACACAGTAGAAGAGACCCACACATGCAATGCTACCACAAACCACTGAAACAACTAGCAGGAAATTCCTTGCTGAAAGTAATTTCAGGACAGTCTTACAGCAGCAACAGTGAGAGGAAGGGCATTTTTTTTTTTTACAAAATCTTCAGTGAAATGCACACATAAAATCAAGAAATAGTAGCAAACACTCAAAATAACTTATTTGAGGTTTAGCAATCAAAGGTATTTAACTTTGCCTGGATGGCACTGGATACAAGTAAAGCACTCCTGGGATGCAGGTTAGGACTCCAAGCTTTCCTGCACTCCAGGAAAATGAGCAGGAGACAATATGTACTAAAGGAGGTTTCCTTAAGAACAAATCCGGTTTGCTGGGTGGGGGCTGGAAAACAGTGGATGGGAAGAATATATAAATAGCTTTTACAACAGTCAATAGCAATGAAAATGTTGAGGGAGGGACTTTGCAAATTAAATTATCATAAGGGATAGAGGGCAGAGACACAGCCTTATAAAGCAACAACAGCAAAAGGGTGGGGAGATTGGAAAAACCTTCAAGGAACATATATGCTAATGACAGAGGTACTCAATCAAATAAAGGTAATACTGGAGCTCTTTCAGAAACTTTAGCTTAATCTATTACCTGGAGGATGAGGCTGAGACAGAATGCATGCAAGTAAATAATAAGCAGAATATAAAAGCACTGAAGCACAAACTGGAGCAGAGACAACTCTCTCGCTATTGAATCTCTATTATGATTATGGCATACAACTAGGCAGAAATTTAACAGTAACACTGTTTATGGAAAAATGCAGTAATAAATTACTAAGATTCAGATCTGGCAGTAGTAGTACATAGCTCTGCCACAACTGTGAATTAAATTACAAGACTATGCCCCAGTAGGGTTAAAATATAAACAGATAGTTTTTAACTAGTAATTCTACTAATGGAAAAAAATGCAGAATAATACAGAAACACAGTCTTCCCACAATGCTTATTAAAATACAAGACTAAAGTCCCAGAACAAACAAAAAATGCAATCAAATGGAAAAAGCAGAGAAGTATGAAACAGTGTCACCACACAGTTCATTATAAGTGCAACTTAAATATTTAGCAGAACTGAAACAATAAAAATAATCAAATTCTATTTCCTGTTTGATAAAAAGCTAGTTACTTACAATTCCACACCTCTCTACCTCTTGCATAAAAGACATTGGATGGGGGTAGCTCTGTGCTGGAAATAACAGGCTAGCTAGAGTGGCATCCAATCAAATAAAGGCAATAATGTTCTTTCAGAAGCTTTAGCTTAATGTGTTAGTGGGGGATGAGGTAGATGCAGGTAAATGATAAGCAGAATATTAAAGCACTGATGCACCAACAGAGCAGAGACAACTCTGTCACTACTGAACTTCTACTACTTGTTCTCCCTGATCTAATGCTGAGTGCATGCAGGAAATTGGGGGTCACATGAAAAAACCCTTAAACTTCCCCTGAAGTCTATCTGAATGATGACCACTCCTGGATGACCCTTGCCCCAGTGATGTGTAACAAATGGGCCAACTGGCTAGATGGAGACAGTGGTGATCGACAGACAGTGAGGGCAAAATAAATGGAAAATCCCTTTTTTATACAGTTGGTAAGAGTTTTGGTGATAAGAACAAATAATCAATCCTGCTATACATTGCCCCATTAAGGAATATGTATGCAAATTTGTTATCTATACCACCTAAAGCCCAACCTACATCACACAAGTCACAAATATACATTTTAGCTTTAATTATTCATTGTGTACCAACATGTCTATCTGATCCACTTCTGTGCAACACAATCTAGTATAATTTCAAAACCTCCTCTAAGACAACATGAATACCATCAATATTTATCATTCTACCTTGAAAAAATAGAAAGGAGAACAAGACTAGGACATCATTTACTTTGCATAATGACAGTTTCATTTTCCCTGTATCTCCCCTGGTTATTTTTAATGTACCTTCGTAGCCTGTCATTTATGTAGATGGCTGCTCTATTCTTTGATACATCAGCTAGGCTTATGATAGGGTCCCCCTCTTTTAGCTCTTGTATAAAAAGAATATTTGACTTGTCATTTTTAATAAAATATTTGAAGACACATCTTTTTGTATTGGAATTGAGACATCTCATATTAATTGAAACTGCACATACAGACATACTACTCATATATTATTCCATCAACAAGCTGAATGACCTAAAAATAAGGAATTCTAATCAGCACCTAACATACTGCTGTGAAGCCAGTGTGGAAGTTGAAGATAGCCCTGTAATAATGCAAGCAGTTATATAAAACCATTAAGACTAATCCAATAAACAATTAGCAGTAAAATGAAGGCAGGATTAAGTTTCACAGATAATAACAGTGGATAGTTCAAACAAGCTTATCAGATAGGTAAGGATTACTCCAAGCATCAATAACAAACAGACTTGCAGAGTCTAAGTTATGAAAGATCTTGATGTAGCTGTGATTTCCCTTGTATATAGGTGGGCCTTTTTTTGTCATGGGTTCATAGGATAGTACTAGGCTGTAGAATAGTGTGTGCATGTTGTACCTTTAAGAAGTATTTCAAGGTCGGCATGTGCATATAAATAACCAGCAAGTGCTAGCTTCAGTGCCATTTTCTGAGTGCAGCCAGAGAGTGAGCATGTATGAGTGCAATAGCTAGTTTGTTTATACGTTTATTTAAGTTAAAGTTATTAAGCCTAAATCCTGATGTGTTTGTACATAATAAAGCTGTTGAACAGAACCCACAAAGACTCGTCTATTTTATCCTGACTAGATGTGTGACATGCTGTCAGAACCAGGGTTCCAGAGACTGCTTTTCAGAGCTATGAAGTGCAAAGTTAACAGTGAAGGTAAACTAAGAGAAATGAGCATGAAAAAAGGGCCAGAAGTAAACCAAAGAAAATGAAAAGTTGCACAAATTATTTATTTTATAAAAAAGATAAAATGAAACATTACAAGGGCACAAACCACATTATTAAACAAGTGAGAGGCACAAAGGGTTTATTAATGAAATGAAATGTTTAAAATTAAGATATTTGATAAAACGATTATCAGAAAAGCACATAAGGGATTTGAAATTACTTCAGAATTGCAAAACGAGCATGTTTAAAGCAAAATGGGCATGTTTAGAGTAAAATGAGCGCAAGAAAAGTATATTGGGCATGGGAAAAGAGTAAACAAGGAAAACGAATACAATAAAGGGCAAAAATGATTATTAAGCATGAATAAAGCAAGGTGACTGCATGATTTTTGGCAAAGTACTGTGTTTTGGCATTAGTACTATTTCGCATTGTACTCAGGGCAAAAATAGAATTATTCAAAGTATCTGAAAGTGTGTAAAAGCACTTACAGTGTGTGATTATTACTGTGCATTTATTAAGAAGACTTTATTTTAGTGCAAAGTGCAACTATTTCATGAAGTACAGTTAAAATACAGCCATTTTGAAAAGTGTCTTATGCTAGTGTGTCTTTTCGCAAAGTGCTGCCATTACAGAGTGTTTCTTGCACTGTAAAGAGTTATTTAGCAAAGTACAGCCATTTTGGGGACGTTCAGTGTGCTGTGTACTGTTTATTTGCAATGTGCAGTTACTTTGAAATGTTTCTTACACTGAGCTTCTTCTGTCCAGTTTATTTGCACAGTTCAGTTATTTTGAAATGTTTCTTAAACTGATGAGGTAATTTTTTACAGTACAGTAACTTCAAGGGCATTACAGTGCTCAGGAGACGTATTTTGCAAAGTACAGTTATTCAGAGACTTGTGCTATTGGTCATAGTTACAAATATTGGCATAAATTTCTGGCACATGTATATATGTGTGTGTGTGTTCATGCATACTTGCAAAAGCCTTCACTGGTATGTGTTAATATGGCAGACGGATTTAGAAAACCATCACCATTGGTGTTTGATCAGAATATTGCAGAGAATCCGAGAATATTTGAACAAGAGTATGATATTTTATACAAGCAGCTTAGTTGGACAAAGATGCACACACCAGGGCATTCATTTTGCTAAACCTAGCTGGGTCAGAGGCCATTGAAAGAGAGTGTTCATTTGTGCATGCATCAGCAGTATATGAGGGAGAAGGTGAAAACCATCATGTTGTTGTACAGGCTAAATTAAGGGAAGACCCTGAGTGTTTGAAATGCAAGTTCAGAGAAATGTGTAACCCCCAGACAAATATTATATTAGAGAGGCATTTGTTTTAAACAAGAGATAAAAACCAGGGGAAACTACTGCAGCTTATTATAACTGACCTGAGAAACAAAGCTAAACTGTGTCAGTTTGGTGACTTAAAAGCTGAGTTGATAAAGGATAGGCTTGTGTGTGGTATTAATAGTGCTGTAGTGAGAAAGATTTTGCTTCAGGACAGTGGTTTAATGCTGAGCAAAGCTAAAGAGATTTGTCAAATCCATGAAGTTACAGAAAGGAACACAAGCATGCTTGCAAGTGACAAGAGCATGGTTTCAGCAGGCTCCAGAGCAAATGTAGACAGCATGCAATGCATGGCTAGCAGAAGCAGGCCTAAGCACATAGCAGCTGAAACCCCTACTGGTTTACCTGGGAAACCCCATAGTTTTGCAGCAAGTAATATGAACTTGACATGCTCAGTGCAGTGCTACAAGGGTGAGTCAGCAAAACCCAAATCCATCTTTATTGTTAACTGTTGCAATTGTGGTGCCAATCATGAGTCTAAAAGACAAAAATGCTTAGCATTTGGTCGGCAATGCCACAAGTGTAAAAAATGGAACCATTTTCAAAGATTTTGCAAATCAAGCAAACCTCACACAGTTATAAAGAAGGGTCACTCAAAAAAGCAAGCTGATTATATAGACAGCTACAATTCTACTTTCTATGTAGATGGTGTATCAGTAATTGGTGAAAAGGTTGATGCAGTAAATTTGTTGGCAAAGAACGAAGAGTTTTTTACTGTCCAGATCAATGGTAAATTCACCAAGCTTAAAGTAGACACTGGTTCAAAGTGTAATGTTATGTCAGCAGACACATTTGCTAAGGTGAGGACTAGTGAGTAACTCAATGTGGCTTGCTGTGCGAAACTTGTTGCATACAGAGATGAATAAATTCAAACTGAAGGCTCAGTAGTACTGTCATGTTATTTAGCTAGGAACTGTTGCAGCTTGATATTCTATGTAGTCTGAAGACATGTGCAGTCATTATTGGGCCTCAAAGACAGTTTGAGAATGAATTTTCTTTCCTTTACCAAAGAAGTGGTAAATCATATAAGCACATATCCTAGTTCCAATTTTACTGAAGCTATTTTCTCAGAGTATATTGTTTTCACTGACAAGTTAGGCAAATTTCCAATTGTGTATTCCATGACGTTAGACCCAAAGGTCAGTCCAGTAGTCAGACCAGCAAGAAAAGTTCCGATAGCCATGCAGGATAAAGTCAAAGCTCATTTGGATAAAATGGTTGACCAAGGTGTAATTTGTCCAGTTACCGAACCAACTGAATGGGTGTCATCCAGCCCCCAAAAAAGGCTCAGACAAAATTAGAATATGTATTGACCCAAGAGATTTGAACATAACATTAAAGAGACCTCATCATCCAATGAGTACAGTTGGGGAAGTCGCAGCCCTAACACCAAATGCCACTGTTTTTTCTGTCTTGGATACAAAAAGTTAATTTTGGCAAGTAATGCTTGATCACAAATCCTGATTACTGACTACTTTCAGTACCCCATTTCACAGATATAGATTCTTCAGGATGCCATTTGGAATAAATTCTGCAAGCGAAGTCTTTCAGCATGCAATGGAGAAAATTTTTTCAGGTTATCCTTATGTCATAATAGTAGATGATTTATTGGCCGGAGGCAGTGATAAAGCAAAGCATGACAGAAACCTTAAGAAAGTTCTAGACAAAGCACGTGAAGTGAACTTAAAGCTCAATCCTCTGAAGTGCAAATTCAGACTACCACAAATTACATATGTAGGTCATTTACTTACTAGCACTGGCTTGAGACCAGACCCATCAAGCAAGCAGCCATTCTTGAGATGCCAGCACCAAATAATGTTCAGGCTGTACAACATTTTCTTGGTGTGGTCAACTATTTAGGTAAGTTTATACCAGACTTCAGTGAGCTGACAGCACCTTTGAGAGAGCTGATATGCAAAAATGTTATATGGTCTTGGCTGGAACAGCACCAGAAGGCATTTGATGACCATAAGCAGAAAATTGCCACCCCACCTACATCAAGATACTATGATGACAATAAACCAGTAACTCTTTCCTGTGATGCTTCAAAATTTGGTCTTGGCGTAGTTATTCTTCAAGAAGGCAGACTAGTAGCCTATGCATCTAGAACTCTTACCCAAACTGAAATGCAATATGTTCAAATTGAGAAAGAACTTTTGGAAATATTATTTGCATGTTAAAACTTTCATGATTAGATCTATGGCCAAGCTATTCAGACTGAAACTGATCATCAGCCTCTAGTTACTATTCTTAAAAAGCCTATGTGTTCAACTCCAGTGAGATTACAAAGAATGATGCTCACACTGGAAAAGTACAACTTCAAAATGGTCTATACAAAGGGAAACTTCTTTATGTGGCTGATACCTTATCCAGATCACCTAGAAATACAATGGAACAGCTTCATGCAGAGAATTTTGACTTTGACATTATGGAAGTGCTTAATTTTTCTACAGTGAGATTTGATGGGCTGAGAAATCACACAAAGTCTGATCCTATTTTACAAAAGCTGAACCACTACATTAATTTTGGATAGCCATCAATGCAATCTAGGGCACCACCTGAAGTGCAAACTTATTTTCCTTACAGAGATGACATTATTTTCAAAGGTCCTAAAATTGTTGTTCCTGCTTCCTTACAATATGAATATGAGCAGATTATGCACTGTGGACACCCAGGTTCCGAATCTACCAAAAGAAGGGTGAGAGAACTAATGTTTTGGCCTTCTCTAGTAAAAGACATTGATAAAGTACTTTCTTCTTGTTCAGTATGCAATAGTACTAAACCACATTTGCAAAAAGAACCACTTCAGCTAAGTCAAGTTCCTGTACTACCTTGGTCAACAGTAGCCACTGATATATTCGAGTGGAACAATCAGGATTACTTAGTGTTGGTAGACTCTTATTCAAACTGGTTTGAGATTGATTTATTACTTAACCTAACATCCACTGCTATCTCCAAGTTGAAATGTCATTTGTCAGTCCATAGTAGTCCACACAAAGTTATTTCTGACAATGCTACCCAATTTACCAGTCAGTTGTTTCAGAAACTTGCAAAATAATGGGAATTTGTACATGTTACTAGTAGTCCAGAATATCTACAGTCAAATGCACTAGCTGATACAAATGGCAAACAGTTTTGACTGGATTGGTCAAGTAACAGGTATATGTACATAGCAGAGATCCCACTTTGTAGAATTTGAGGGTGTGGAGTAAGAGAGCAATCACAGACATCTTCCTGTATCAGAATTGATGTTGCAGCATTGTTCCTGTGATACAGACTCTAGATCTCAGTGCAATCCAGACACTGTTCTTGTTGCAGAACATGTCTTAACTTCTACTTCCATTCCTGATGATGTTCCTGATGTCCCTAAAGTTGAACATTCCACAGAGACAGTCCCAGTTGTTAGCCCTGATTCTAATTTCTATGTCACACAATTTGGTCGTATTTCCAGACCTAGTGTGAAATACACAGCAA
The DNA here is from genome assembly GCF_019279795.1 of Protopterus annectens. Taxonomy (NCBI): domain Eukaryota; kingdom Metazoa; phylum Chordata; order Ceratodontiformes; family Protopteridae; genus Protopterus; species Protopterus annectens. The sequence continues at coordinate 394,522,763 of NC_056749.1, forward strand.
CCTGGACATACTTGCCTATATGTATTTAGTTCTGTATAATTGTATGACAAAGAAATATTTGTACTGATTGCATGTCAATTAATGTCATAAACATTGGATGTCATATTTCTCAAAGAGGGAGGATGTAGAATGGTGTGTGTATGTTGTATCTTTAAGAAGCATTTCAAGGTCAGCACGTGCATATAAGTAGCCAGCATGTGCTAGCTTCAGTGCCATTTTGTGAGTGCAGCCAGAGACTGAGCATGTATGAGTGTAATAGCTAGTTTGTTTATAAGTTTATCTTCGTTAAAGTTATTAAGCCTCAATCCTGATGTGTTTGTACATAATAAAGCTGCTTGAACAGAACCCACAAAGACTCTTTTTATTCTGACTAGATGAGCGATGTAAGCTATTTGTCCTAGGAAGCCATTTTAAGTTTAGCCAAATTTCCCACCCCAGAGGTAAGAATCAAACCCTGTACCTTGTGTCTTTGAGGTAAACAGCTTAACCATTATGCCAACCACCAGCCCCAACCACTTTCTCTATGAACAACAGTGTGTTACAATGCCCCTTACCCATGGTAATAACCTTTTTCTCAAGTTATTTTCACATACACATATAGTTCTCCATTCATAGGTTCATAGGTTGGTACTAGGCTATAGGCCCTAGGGCCTATACAAGCCTAGCCATAACAATTCCCTGGCTATTTCTTCCCACAATATTTACTTCCTTGGACCCCTGTCTAGCAGGGCCACTGACATGGTCCCCGGGGTGAATTTCCTATCTCCCATCCAATCGTCAAGGTTCCTTTAGAAGAGGGCCAAAGAGGCACTCTGCTTGACATGTAGGGGCAGTCTGTTCCAGAGTCTGGGGAGTCTCTGGGTCAAGAACCTATCCCTCCAGCATGTTTTGTTCATTGTGATAACAAGGTTTAGATCCCTGGAGCGTGTGGCTCTGAGGGATTGGGATTTCTTTAAGTGTAGCATGTCCAACAGCTCAGGCTTTGACATGGCCTTGTTTGTTAAGCAGAGATCGCATCTGAGTAGACGATATGCAAAAGAGTAGAGCTGGAGATTTTTTAGATGGTCAGCATAGGGTATCTGCTTTAGACCTGTGATTCTTTTGGTGAGGTATTTCTGTGGCCTTTCTAGTTGTTGCAGATGTCTTGAGAGGTACATACCAAACGGGGAGTTGTATTCTATAATGAGTCTAATGAGGGATGATTACAGTGGGACAATTTCCCACAGCTTTCTTTCTGGCATGCTAGTACTGCTACTACACTGGAATGGCCATAGACCTTTAGCTACCCACTGCTGTTATTTAAGCCAACTATTATACGCATAAAACTTGTTCAAGGTCCAAACAATCTATCAAAGTGAAGACAAGAGACCCACCTTGCTATCCAAAAGTGATAAATTATAACCTTCCTCTCAGAAAACAAATAGCAATAATTCCTATAACAGAAAAGAGAAACATAAGAGGCTAAAAGTGAATAAACACATTTTACTTTACAATAAAGCAAACAGTATAGTTACAGATTAAATATGCAGAGGAATAAGAAATGGCACAAGAGATATCTACACCTTCCCCAGCACGAATGTCTGGGTATTCTTTGTATGATCAAGAACTGGTTGCTAGGATTCAGTAATGGATTGCTTCTTGCAGTCCTGTACAATCTCTGTGTTATTGCCGGCAGTCATACAGTTCTGCTGTTTGAAACAGAGAAATATGTCAGGCATTTTTAAATTAAAGTACTGACTGCTAGCTGATTTCCATGGAGAGCTCTCTGAGTTAGGCCTCAGGTTCTCAATTATATCACTGAGCATCTGAGAAGCAATGTGTTGCTGACTGGTTTGCTTGTCAGAGGTAGATACATCTGCAAATTTCCTGAACCTGTCTGCTATTTTCTCTTCATATGCAGTTCTTCTGCTGGTGGAAATGTGCCTTCTGCTTGCAGAGAAACAGGTCTTGTAGCATCTGTGCCTTCCTTTGCAAAGAAATAGACTGATGAATGAGGCTGGGAGTGGAGTCCAATAAGGGTTTCTCATGGAGGAAAGTCAGTGCTGCTTTAGCTGACTAACAGGATTCCCTCTCCCTGCTATATAATTATCAGTGAGGACAGGAACTTGAACAGAGTTATGGTCTCATTCCTCTCCAGCCATCCACAACCCCTTTAACCCATTTTTGCACATGGGGTCGGGCTGTCCTTTCAACAGTGACAATTATTTAGAGCCAACGTTCACACTGCCAGGTGGCTAACCCTGCCACAAGATTTCATTCCTATAACATAGGGAAAGAATGCATGACAACATTTACCTGTAGGCTGTAATTTGTTGTGAGTAATCTTGAAATGGTAGGACTTTTACACCATTTAGTACGTACCCTTTCCCCCTGTAGGCTGTAATTTCTTGTGAGTAATCTTGAAATGGTAGGACTTTTACACCATTTAGTACGTACCCTTTCCCCCTGTAGGCTGTAATTTCTTGTGAGTAATCTTGAAATGGTAGGACTTTTACACCATTTAGTACATTTCCTTTCCCTTCTTTGCTCATTCTTGCAACTCCGTTCATTCAGTATAACTAAAGAATTTAATTATTACTGGTCTTGGCACTTGTACTGAGTGAGGAAAGAGTTTAGAAGATCAGCACCCCCTCTTGATTATTTGGTTCATTCTTAGTGTCTTGCAGAGACCCTCTTGGAGGTATTGGATGAGATTCTCTTTGACTGCCCCATTAAGTACAGGTCATTCCTCCTGAGCATGCTCTATAGATCATCCACTTTTTGCACGTGTCCATAGATTGTTGTTTTATGATCAGATAGCACATAATGTGCATCTTGAATGTGTTTAACATCTGATGATGCCAGACATTGCAGGAAATGCATTTTACAGTTCAAACAACCTATTAGAAAAAAAGAATAACTAAAGAAACACATTCCTCAGATATGACAGTTAACGTGATCAAAGCCACATATTTAAGCTGCCACCATAATGACAGCAAGCAGTGGGCCCAACTTCTAAACAAATAAAGAAAGATCATTCCACTATGTTAAAGATAACTCACAAAAACATTTTTAACAGATTAAGTACAATTGAGAGGACATATTTCTTTGATATCTGATGTAAGGAGACAAAGTATGATTGTATTTTTTCCCCCAGAAAGATTCTTGGGTGGACAGAGTGAGTCTAATGGAGGATTTAAGACTGTGAAAGTCAAACACAAGGTAAGTATATGCAGCTGAAGGTAGAATGGAAGGAAAGAACTGTCCGATAAGTAAAGTGGTGCACATGAGATAGATACCATGAGCTCAGACACACTAAAGAACTCAGGGCCGTGTTTTTTTCTATCCTCTGTGTTACTCTGTGATGTAAAACACACTGCAAAATGATAGCTGTACAGAGACATATCAGTCCATTCCTTTCCATGGATTCTTCATTCTAGATCTGCAGTAGTTTAGACCTGAAGTTTTATTTCTATTCATATGCCATTTCTGCAGGCCAACTGAATCCTTTTAGCAATGTAGACTTATGTGCAGAATCACACTATGAGATTTTAGTATTCATATTCCAGAATTTATTTAATAAAAGGCTGAGAGTGGCATGACATGCAGCCTCCTGTCTTTTATGAAATAAATAGGTTGTTCAATGTCCTTTGGACACCCACTTCACAAAAGGGCCATTATAATTCCTCTTCACTCAGCACACTTCACAATGTAACTGACTTCAGGATTTGAGACCTAGCTTTTGGCTTCTCATTTCAGACATTTTAATTCTTGCTGCTGCTGTTGGAGTGAAAGATGACTGACAACCTGAAATAGAGTACCGCTGCGAAACGAAAGTGCATGCTGTCTCAGAGTCAAAACCTTTCTGTATGAGAAACATATGTTTCCAAAACACCTAACAGCATTCCATCAGCATCTGTGTCAACAAACTTCATTTTTGCCAAATTCTTTGCTAAAAGAGGAATATGATATTGATACACATATGACAAGTATTCAGAATCACAATACAAGCATGACTTGCCATGGACAGAGACTCCTTTATTTTATGTCAGAATCCTGCATGAATGTTACACGTACACAAATAAAGCTAACGAGAACACGAGACAGTGACAGCAATACAGATAACCAGTTAAATAGATTGAAAGGTTAGTAGATAGGCAGAAAAACAAATACAAATGCTATTATAATTTCCCAGCTAGGGTTTAGTTTCCAGTACAAGAAATAAAGAAATCTAAACTGGCTTTCAGAAAAAAAATCTGTTTTTATATAAATACTTCCCACAACACTGAGATGCTCCCAGTACATTATCCTTACAAAAGTGGAAGAAACTTACCTGACCTTACCCCAGAAACTCTTCTATCAATAGACAAAGCACATCTGCACTTATAAAGAGTGATTCTTTGCAAAACTGCAAAGATCTTGCATAATGAACTAGCCTGACAAAGTTTAATTTGGCAGATGTATATGTATAACCTAGTTGTTGTATTAGGCCAAAGATATACCTCACAGGATGCAGAGGGGATAAAAAATACATATCTACTATGTTGGATAGTACAATGTATGTTTACAGTAAGCACTGTCTCAACACCTAGGTGTGAATTTTCATGGGCGATGCAGTTCCTTACCCTTTGCATGTACATTCTCTCAATGCATTGATGTTCCTCCGTAGCAGTGTTACTGCCATTTTTTAGTCCACACCATCCAACTTGGTATGCAAGTCTGACTATCTGTGTGTCTTTGAGTACTCACAAAGACCTACCTTGCAGCTGAAATAAAAGTTTCAGTCTTCACTATGACTTAGATGATCTTGGTTCAAGTACCATTCAGTGCACCAAGGAGCCAACTAGACAAGGTAGACTTTTGCACCTGTGAGCATACTTTCCTATCTGACAGTTAGGGGATGGAACTTAATGACACAGGAGAGAAAGTAATGCTGAAAGGAAAACAATATATATGCAGTACCTTGAACAACTTTATTCTTGAGGAAACACAAAAATAATCATATTGATTCTTTGACATTAAGCCTGAAGCTGCTCAGAGAACTAAATGCTTATCAGCATGAGGAGGTGTGCTATAATAATGTTATTTTACTCCATATAAAGGAAATGGGGGCTTATGGAGTAGCAAGGACTGAATCCAGTATTTTATTGTGAAATGAATGTCTAATACTCCCCACAACTTCTCTTGTCATGAAAGAATATGGGATTTTTTTCAAGAAACTGAAGGTAAACATATATTCAGTAAAAGTAGAATATACACTTTCAGTCTACTGCAAAATAAGGAATACCAGGTGCTGTAGGCTAGTCTACGGCGCTACCACCCTGAATGCGCTCCGGTTTGATTCTTGGCTGGGGTGCCTTCTGTGTGGAGTCTGCATGTCTTCCCTGTGGTCATGTGGGTCTCTTGCGGGTGCTCCGGTTTTCTCCAACATCCCAAAGACATGCTGTAGGTGGACTGGACACTCAAAATTGGCCCTAGGTGTGAGTGTGTGCATGTGTGCCTTCTGTGAAAGGTCGGGCACTGGGCTGGCAACTCTACACCATAAAACTCCACTGCTAATAATTCTGCAGACCGTTGTTCCACTGTGACGACCCATAAGCCAAAAGAAGATGATGAGTCTACTGCAAAATAATACTGTACCAATAAAACATTTGGGTCTATTAAATGTGCACTTGCTAGAATTTACATGATCAGGTGTATCTGTTTCATCAAGTCTTCTTTCATCAATACTTGAAGAAGTGAAAGAATGTTGGGGAAAATTATCAGAAAGATGTGTGAAATAGATAGGAAGGAATATGACCATATGCTATAGTAGTTACAGCTCTTCACAGGTGAGACCTGAAAAGACAGGGAAGACATTATATCAGTGCATGTAATCATGCCATAGAGATGTGAATGGATCATTCAGAACAGGAATAAAGGTGGGGGAGGGGGGCTACAGGCAGAAAATCACAGAGTTTTATTACTCCCTGTATCTTTGAAAGTTTTTTCATAGAATGAGTTATAAATCCATGGAATAGATGTTAAAATTGTGTGGTGGAGATGATTCCACAGAGATGTTCAAAAGTTGTATGGGATACCTAGAAAAATTGTAAGAAGGAAGACAGTGATGGAAGAGCAAGAAATATTAACGTGCTTAAAAGGCAGACTACATAGACTTAACATCGCCTTCTGCTTTTAAGGAAATATATAGTAAAATATTAAAAATGAGTAAGATGAGGAGAAGACTGACAGAAAGTGAAGAAATAGGACTTTGAAGAAATGGTGTATTATAAATAATAAAGAAAGATAAAAGATATGTAAGGCAAGATGATATAAGATGTTCCACTTCTGTTATTTATTCTCAAAAACTGAGATTAATGGCAGGCTCATAAAACAAAGGCCACTATAAAACCTAGTCTCTTACCTGAACTGAAAGCCCACAAGTAAGTTAAGGGAAAACAGTTACTTATTACTCCATTGTAAGTTCTGAAGTCTCTATGCTGTTTCAATGTAAGTCTTTCAGCATAAGTCCTAAGTAGCCTCCAGATTCTTTGCTACCAGGATTTCCACTGGGAAATATGGACCGTCTTTGGGACTCCCTCCTTGGAGTGAATTTCTCTGTCCTTGCAGAGTCTCTTTTCACTATGAATAAATCCACAGCTACTTTGTCCAGTCTCCACTGACCTTAACAGCTTCTGACACATTAAACTTTTTTTAAATACTTTTATTGAATTGTCACTTGTGATATAGGTAAATTTACATTCATTTAAAATATTATCAAACTATATTAAAATAAAAAATGAATACTTTGTGTATACTGCTGAATATCATATAATCTAAGCAATATTACATAAATTACTCAATTCCTACATTTTTAAACAAGAAACATCTTTTTTAAACCATCACTTAATACATAGTCATAAATTTATATAAATAAAAACAAACCGCTCCGACACAATCCTAGTTGCAAGCCTTTTACATCACAAACCATACTAACACACTCTCAGTTGCAAACATTATACATCACTTATAATCTACCCAATATTTCTCACTCAAACATTACATAGCTCATTTAATTCCTGATGCATTTTAGACCTCATTCCTCCCTTGTATGTTTTGTTTCCACAATTTCCATTTTTTCCTATGTAGTTTGCTCCTATCCTTATCTAAAGATCTCAGTTCCAGTTGTTTTATCTCTGTAACTATATTCACTAGTACCAGAATAGTTGGCTTAGATTTTGATTTCCATTTTTTAGTAGCCACCATTATTAGACATAGCAAGGCCTTACCATGTCTAGACAATTCCGAATCTGTATCATAACTCAGAAAAATCATCTCCCTCATCAGACCAATCTGCCCAACCAGCATCTCTAACAGGAAATCATTAAACCCACCAGCTCAGCGCACTTCCAGAAAATATGTCGCCATTACCTCTTTATTCCCCTTCACACCTCCAACATTTACTGTCTGCCTGAGGAAAAGTTCTCTGAAGTCTACTTGAAGTATAAAAATATCTATATAAATATTTCCAAGCAAAAATCCTACATCTTCTAGATTTTGTTGCACATTTGGGAAACATACAAATATCCATACATTGTTTCTTTGTGGATTGTTTATCCAATCTCTCTTCCCAATCTTTTCGAACCTCCTCTGATTGATTCTTATAGCTATCATGCAATATTTTATATGCCCTACTAATTATACCTTTTTAATGGCAGTTTCTGTTCTAGATTTTATTAAAAACTCTACCAGTGCTGGTCTTTCCTTTAGAACCTCTCCTGTTTCTTTCTCTTTGCTTAGACTCTGATATTATTCCCTGATGGGGGAAGGCAATCTCTAACCTGCAGTCCCAATAAATTCTTGGTGTCTTTCCATTCTGTCATCTTTCCCTCTTCACTATTTGCTGCCAATACCTTGGTTTCTTTGCCAGTTTTCTCCAAGAAATTTTGGCCCCTCTTGCTTAAACTTTGAACAGGTTATTACTTATTTCCTCACCTAGAAACACAAGTTTAGTGGCTTAAAGGGACTGGTCTTTATAATGCTGTTAAATCACAGTGTTTGGCCCCAAACTATAAATGTGCCAAACCACTGGGCTTCGGCACATTTCATTTTAGCTGCTGGTCTGTTGCCTGATAGATCCATCGTGGTATGCTACTGTATTAACTGTGTAGCATAATGGCATATGTCACCTGCACATGTGCACCCACTAACTGCTCTCAAGGTTGACGTGCACTTGCCCTGTAGTTATGTAACTCCAAACAGCAATCTAAATGAAGCTGTACATTTCCTACACTTACGCACCCACAAAGTGCATTTGAATTTAAGCTGCATATGTCCTGCACTTATGCACCGACAAATGACATTCCGAGTGAGCCTGCCCATCTGTTGCACTCATACACCCTCAAAGTATATTCTTCACAAGACTTTGCATCCCCTGCTGTTATGCAGGTGTTTACTTTATTCTTAGTGAGACTGTGCATGGACTGCACTTATGCCTCAGCTAACTTTATTGTGAATGAGGCCAGGCATGTCCAGTAGTAACAGTCACTAACTGTATTTAATGTGATTCTGTTTATGTCTTGTGTTAATGTTTCCAGTGGTTTTATTCTAAGTGAAGCTGTGCATTTCCTGTGCTTGTACATCCATTAACTTTATTCTGAGTGAGGCCATGCATGTCCAGCATTAATGCTCCTAATAAATGCATTCAGTGTGATTATGTGCATGTCTTCTGTTTATGCTAGGAGCAGCTTGATTTTGAATAAGACTTTGCATATGCTGTAATTATAAGGCTGCTAACTTCATTCTGGATGAAAAAGCCCATGTTCTGCTCTTTTGCAACTGCTAACAGCAATTTAAATGAGGACGTGCATGCCTGTACCGAATGCTTCTGCAAAATGCTCTCTAAATGAGGTTTTACATGTTCTGCATGTACAGGCACATCATGAATTCTGAATGCGGGTCCACATGTCTTGTACTCATAACCATTCAGAATTCAGTTGGTATCTGGACATGGATATGGAAAGAGGACAGAGATCAGTATTACATTTTGTCTGGAAATCTCCACATGTGGTGGCATGTCTTTGCAGTATGAATAGTGACATGAGACTATTACATTGAAAAAGTCATTCCTATGAAATCTTGGGGGGGGGGGGCGGGTTGGTTACAACTGAGAAGTGAAGAAGGTGGACATTAGGCTAGTAAAAAATAAGACAATCTGAAAATGAATCCTGAGAGTTTGAGTATTTCCACAAGAAGCAGATTATTTGAAATATGCAAGTCATAAAATGGAAAGTGGCTGGTGGTTTATTATAGCAATAACCCACACCTGAGTGTGGGTAATGCTGGATTTACCCACGGTTGGTGTGGTTTGGTCATGAGGGTGAAGGCCGAGTGGCCAAACAAAGCCAACCGTGGGTAAATCCAGCATTACCCACACCCAGGCGTGGGTTATTGCTATTATACAATGACATTATTTAAGAAAAAAAAATAATTACTTTTCTTAAGTAATGGCATTGTATAATGCCTCCTTGCTGCCCTTCCACAGCTGTCTGGTATTCTGCGGCAGTTCTGATGTACTGCGCATGCAAATGCCCACGCAGTACATCACAGCTGTGGGCAAAAGCAACTGAGAAAGCAAGATCTCCGTTGCTTTTTACAAGCTGTTTCTCTATGTTAAATGGGTTTAACATAGCGAGATAGCTTTAAAAAAAGCAACTGAGAATCTCCGCTGCTTTTTTTAAAGCTGTCTCGCTATGTTAAACCCATTTAACATAGTGAGACAGTTTTGAAAAAGCAATGGAGAAAGCAAGATCTCCATTGCTTATTACAGACTGTCTCGCTGTGTTAAAGGAGTTTAACATAGCGAGACAGCTTTAAAAAAAGCAACGGAGAATCTCCGTTGTTTTTTTTAAAGCTGTCTCGCTATCTTAAACTCGTTTAACAAAGCGAGACAGTGTGAAGCAACGGAGATCTTGCGTTCTCCATTGCTGTAAAAAAAGAGTTATAGTAATGGAAAAAGTCCGGGCAACCGGACCTTTTTCCATTACTATAACTCAGATTTACAACGTGCACGCTGACCAATCAGCGTGCACGTTTTTGAATATTAATGGGGGGTCGTTGTATAATATTCTTTAACTACTATATGACATTATAAAATGAGGCATTGGGTATTCATGCTAGCTGATCTGGGGGAGCTTAGATATGTTATCCAGTGAATCATAAAAATGTCGATGGAAAGCAAACTACGAGTTTAAAACAGTTTAATGAAGCGCTTTTTATTTGGTAATACAAAAACTTCTTCAGATACCAAAAATAATAAGATCCAAGACATTTAAAAGTCGTGTTCACCAATCACAAGATTTACAACAATGAATAGACATTCTCCCATATCGAACCAGGAAGGCAAATCAGGAAAATAAATCCTTAAAGAAACATTTACCTACTATACGTTCTTAAAACATTAAAAAATGTAAATACACTATAAAAATAATACTAATAGTACTGTATTAAGATACAAAATAAACCCTATCATACAAATTACAATATTCCTAATGTTAAATAAACACCTTATCTTTTTATAGGTTCATAGGTTCATAGATTAGTACTAAGCTAACTGCCCTTGCGAGCCATTTTAAGCCTAGCCAATTATCCCTTGTGAGATTCAAAACCTGCACCTTGTGTTTGTAAGGCAAACACCTTAACCATTAAGCCACCCTCCCAACCCTTAAGCTTTCCAATTTCAGTAAACATGCTTCATTTATGCCTGGAAAATTAAGGGCATTTAATAACAACTGCCAATACAGTTCCAGCTCTTCTAATAATAATAAAGCTGGTCCACCTCTCCCATCCATTTGTACCTGGTCAATTGCTCTAAAAGTAAAGGAATGACCCCCTGTCCTCTGGGAATGTTTTGCTAGAGCAGTTTCAACTTTATATTTTTCTATTGCATATAAATGCTCATATACTCTTTCACGAAGTCTACACTCTGTCTTACCTATGTAAAAGGCTGAGCAGTACTGGCACTTGGCCAGATAGACTACGAATCTTGAGTTACATGTAAATTTTTGTTTGGATTTAAAACTTTTTCCTTTCACCTCGAATTTACTTCCTATGTCCATGTGCTTGCAAAATTTACACATCCCACATCTCTGCATACCTCTGCATACCTTTAGCTTAGCTAAACTTATATTTTTACATTCCTAGAGGTTCTTAAGATTGCAAACTCTTCTATATACCATTTTCGGGCACAGTCCTAATTTATCAGTGAGATAAACATCATTATTTATTAATTCCGATATGACACAATCCAAGTTCTTCTCTACCCTTAGTTCAGTCCCAGTTATCTTACGTAGAACAAAAGCAAGATGACACAAATGCTAATTTGACTTTTAGTTTAACAACAATGTTTAATATGGACAGTACTATTGTGGCACATATCATATACAAGAACTGGGAACCTTTCCAAGAAAGCAAGGGGTGCAAGCCATGTCAATGTATTAAATGATGCTCACACATTTACAGACACACACACACACACACACACACACACACACACACACACACACACACACACACACACACACACACTTCTGGATAATTTAGAGAATTGCTACATCACTTAGTAGCATTTCTATGGGATATAGGAGAAAATCAGAGCCTTGGTAAAACCCAAATGGATGAGGGAAGGACACTCAGACCTCAAACGCAATGTACCTTGTAAGGAAGCGAACCAGCAACCCAAGTGCTCTATGGTATTAATGCTAACCTTTAAATCACTGTGCCATCCTTATGCTGTACGTTTTGTGTTATGAAGTTGTATATATGCAACATTATATACCCTGAATTCTCTGTGTGTTTACATTACCTTCTCCATTGTCTTAAGACATCTTGAGTTTGAGAAAAATATGCTCATTTGTATTCTTTTTGCAGGGGGAGACCTTGGAAGTAGGTCATAAATATTATCATGTCACAGATGTTTCTTGCATCCTGGACTTGATAACTCTTTTGTTACATCACATGCAAGAACATTAATGTGGGCACCTTGCTTCCATACCCAGGTGGCCCTGTGGACACATCTTGGCATTACTCCTTTCTGCTTCCTTACTGTGATATTCCCATTACTTTGTGTCACTTGTGGTCAGGTGCACAGTGCAGAAAGCCCAGTCTTTGCTGCAAATAAAACAGGGCTTGTGCCGCCACACAATTTTCATCTTCCTCTAGTAGCCACAGCAACCAGTGCTGATAATTAGAATCAGGTCTATAGCAACCCAAAAAGAAAACATATATTCTATGTGAAACAATTTAGTTACATATTTTATAATGCAAGCTGGTTTATTGTTATATCTTTCGGCTTTTCCCGGTTAGGGGTCACCACAGTGGAACTCCGGTCTGCTAATGATTGGCAGTAGATTTTTACGTACCGACTTGCCAGGCCTGACACACAACCTTCAATGAAGGTACACCCATTCCCGCATGTCTCCACACAGAAGACGCTTTAGCTGAGAATCGAACAGGACAACGTCTTACTGTGAGGCGACAATGCTACCGCAGCACCACCACCGCAGCTTAACATAAGTAAAACCTAGAACTGCTTTTATAAAGAAATATTTTAGAAGTACTGTCACTATAAGTGTCTTATAAGCAACCCAAGAAACATATTTTATACTTTCCAATTATTAACCAAACTAAAATTCATAAACTAAGACTTGTGAGTGTCAATCAGTAACCTTTATGTAATAAACATACATGTTTCTAATACATAAACATGTAAGAGTGAGTTTTCAGTAGAAATTTCCATAGAACAGTAGCTCCTTATTGCAGGCCTTAAAAAGTCTTGGTTATCTAGAGATATAATTTGCTGTAATATGTTTACAGTAATGAGAAAGATAACATTTTCATGAAAATATAACAGGTCAGTATGTATAAAATTATATTTCAGCTATCTAATCTATGACTAATCTTGCATTAATCCTCTCGGGTAGTTCATACATTACTTTTTACTTTAGGAAAAATGAAAAAGACCATAAAATGTATTATGCAATGTGTTATTCTATAGTTCAACAACATTTCTGATTCAATATGATGAAGATCTGCCGGGGGCTTATTTTAACTCTTATATTAACAAAGCATATGAGTGTGTGTGATGTCTACTCTTAACTATGGCTGTTGCCACAATATCAATAGTAAAACATTAATGTAGAATATTTATATTTTATAACACATTTTGCTCATTTTCCTGTTTATTGTTTAATATGTTTGTTTTTCTATGTGTGTTTATGCATGAGAATTCAACACATACAATCAGCTTTATCACTCATTTATATGGATATCATACATACTTTAGCAAAGAACCTCATCGATGTCTTCTGACATCGTACTTCACACTGCTAACAATTTACATACGACAGTTAACTCTTTAATGGTGCTGTCTTCCATCTTAGACAATTTATTAGTCATTTTTTGGTCAGTATCGAGAAGACTGGATTAGGAAGTTTGCTTGTTGACAGCTCCTACTCAGTATCTGCAATTTCAGCTATTAAAATATTATTTTGCTCTAATAGCATCAGTTTTCAAATCTTTCAACTCTTACCTTCTCTAGTCATGTTTCTTTTGTTCTCTGTAGCCTCTTGTTTTGCCTCCTTTGCAGTCACTCTACGTTTGAGAAATGCTATTTTCCATTATCAACTATTGTGGCCTGTTTTGCTTTCTTGGTAACCAGACTATGCTTGTGAAATATACTGTACGCCGCCATGGTGATCTTTTTTTGCACTTTTCTTAGCAAACAACAATCAAACTGTGTTTGGAGAATACAGTAATTTTAGTTATAGTAGTTTCTTGTTCTGTGTTACTGGTAACCACATTTTTATTGGAAAATTCATTGACACTTTGCTTCTAATTCCAGTGTCAGTTACCGTTTCAGATTTCCTTTAACAACTAGACTTGTTTTTACAGGCTGCATACATTTTTTCTTCTTTTTTGACATCTACCCTGACTAATGACATTCAGACTTTGGTGTCATATATTCATTTTTTTTTGTTGTTGTTTTTTTTATTCAGAGATGATATTTATCACTATAAATCCTGACTTTTAACGTTTTGCACAGGCACAATCAGAATCTGGTAAAACTGGCATATCCTTTACTATCAGCTTGTCTTAATGCTCAAAGAGAGGCTGTAAAACTACACTTCTTATGGGTTTTCTTCCGAGGGATTTGCTTTTCTTTTCTGTTTTTCATGAGGAAAAAGCTGTTACCAGAAAAGCCTATGTATCTTGCTCGCTCATGTTTTCCCTTCATTAGGGACAGACTCAACAGATGAGGGTTTTCTATTCTGCAAAGCAGGCTTTTCCATGGCATTGAGGAGCTTTTCCTGTTCTTCAGCTTCATATGTAAAGGACATTATATGATTTCATGATTACTTTCTCTTTTTTTCTACATGACTTGTGTTTATCTTCATTATGATTAATTTGGTATCACGGCTTTACACTAATGCACCTCTCTCTTCAAGTACTGATATTTTAAAATGAAAGTATTGATTCTTGGCTCATCAAACATTTCTGTAATGTTACCTCAGCAATCATAGAACTTTGGAGTCAGGAAATTTGCTTCCTTTATTTAAACTCAGAGTCTTTGGAGTTAGTATATTTAAGAGTTTCAGCATTGTGAGCATACAGGTGAGTTAACAGAAACATTTTTTTTATAAACATTGATGTTATGGTAATCAACAGGTTTGATTTAACCAGTTAAAAGTTAATTACTTTTGAGGCAATTTATAGCCACAATCTAATTGGATTCCAGTTGCTTTCGTGTGGCCACTCATTCAGTCTTCTTAACTTCGTTGTGTTCAGCAGATTCCGTGGCACTTCCCAAAATGTTGGCATGTTCTTCACTGTCACTAATATTAATAATAGGTGAGTATATCTGTAAATGTGTATTAATGGTACAACATTTAATATATCAAGTGAGCATGACTATTGGACGGGTCAGTACATCATCTTAAACAGAAAATATGGTGGCTTATGTCTCATCTCACAGCTAGCTTGACTATACGAATACTATAAATAAATATGACATGTTATAAAAATTACAGGTCATACGCTTTATTCACAGTCCACATCAGCCACTGTATTTTCAATTTTCTGTAAATTAGGCTACCAATGAAGTCTTCGATCTAACAATATTAGGCTTAGAAAAAAAGTTGCTGAATGCTCAGCCATGAACAACAGAAGGCCAGCACTATTGCTGATGGAAATTTCTCATCTCTGTTGGCAATTTCATGCATTTATCCATAAAGGTATTAATTCCATCTCCGTTTTCCATTTTTGACATTTTTTTCAATGAATGGCAATTTAATTATGAATCTCTCTCCAATAAAAATAAGTATATATCTCTCGTTCACAATATCTGGTCAAACATAAATTCCACAACTAATCCATCCATACTTCCACAACCCCTTTTTTCCTTTTCTGCACATGGGTTTGAGATGTCACCTCAGTATTGACAATCATGTGGAGTCAAGGTTCACACTGCCAGCTGACTAGCCCTGCTACAATTGTTCTTCCATATCACATACTTGCACGCACATGCACACTCACACCTAGGGCCAATTTTAGAATGTCCTATCTACTTACTGCATATCTTTGGAATGTGGGAGGAAACCGGTGCACCCAGAAGAAACCCACATGAATACATGAAGGACATGCACAGAAGACATTCCAGCTTCAACTAAATTTCCTTGCTATATGGCTTAAAACCAGATAGTGCTATACATCAGATCATGTACAGGTCACTTTGTCATGTATGCATGTCACTGTGTGCGTCTATGTCTGTGCATGTGTCTGTCTGTCTCTTTGTCTGTATGTCTGTCTTGCTGTAGACTGGAACCATTTCTAACATTTGTGTATCTGCCTTGCAACTCTAGATGCCTGCCCTTCCTGTGTCCCATGGGTTTTTGCCAGGTGATTTGGCTCCCACCACATTGCAAAGATAGTCTGTATGTAAGCTGGTGATCCTCTTGCCTGTTGTGTGTGTGTGTGTGTGTGTGTGTGTGTGTGTGTGTGTGTGTGTGTGTGTGTGTGTGTGTGTGTGTGTGTGTGTGTGTGTGCATGTGTGTGCTTGTGTGTGTGTGTGTGTGTGTGTGTGTGTGTGTGTGTGTGTGTGTGTGTGTGTGTGTGTGTGTGTGTGCGCATTTATGTAGCTTACCACTGACTGCAGTCCTGCCCAGAATTACATTATCTGTTATGTAATTCCTAATAGGATGGCAGTCAAGAATTAAATGATCTACCTTGCATACATCTTACATTCAGTCCTAAACTAGATTAAGCAGGTAAGAGGACAATGAATGAAGAGATGTGCTTGCATAGTTCCAATTTTAAAATGTTCCTTGTGGATGGTTACTGACTATGTTTCCATTTTATTCTTTCATTTTTTTTTTCTTATACCTACTATTTATTATTTATCTCTATAGAATGACACAGTGAACTGTAGTAATTACTATGAAGGTATTGTAAATACATTTTTTTAATGCTTTTTACTAGTTGTCCATTAGGTCATAATATTCCAAACTGCATCTGTTTTCAGTTTTTAACTATAATCATATCGAGGAGAAAAAGTAATATCATTTTACTATTGAATATTTTGTGGAAATTATGAAACTAAACATTGTAATAAAACTAAGTACTGAATGTTGGAGTCATCCGTAAAAATGACTGTTAACTACCTGCATTGATTGCAAATTAAAAGAATACTTGTTCCAGAGAAAAGATCCTTATATAGGTTCATAGGTAGGTACAAGGCTATCGGCCCAAGGGCCTACGTAAGCCTAGCCAACAAGGTTCCCTTGCTTACGCCACCCAAGAAAGTTATTTTCCTGTGCCACTGTTGAGTAGAGACACAGAAGTGATCCTCAGGGTGTATTTCCTATTTCCCATCCACTCATCAAGATTTTTCTTGAAGAGTGCTGATGAAGAATTTTGCTTGACATAGATAGGTAGCCTGTTCCAGAGTATGGGAAGTCTCTGGGACAGGAATCTATCCCTCCACGTGTCCTGTTTATTGTGGTGACAAGGTTTAGGTCCCTAGAGCATGTAGCTTGGAGGGATTGGGATTTCTTTAGGTGTAGCATGTCCAACAGCTCTGGGTTTGACATAGCTTTATATGTTAGGCAGAGATCACCTCGGAGTAGGCAATATGCTATGGAGTAAAGCTGGAGTTTTTTTTGAGAGTTTTTTATGTTAAAGTGATATGCAAATTAAGAAAAAAATGTAATGTATCTGATGCATTTCTGTTTGCTTTGTCATTCCTTGCAGATATTTCAGTATTTTTGCATTATGTTTTCAGCATACTCTTTCAGTCACAAAGTATTAATACAAATAGTATATACTGAAAGGCAATTTTGTGATTAAACAGTCATCTTTCAGTTTGGAGCTGAATACTGTCAGGGCTCTAGAGCTAAGTTGGCTTTGATTATAAGTTTGAATGCCTTTTGTAAATTTTTTGTTTACATATATTGTTCACCTAATGATCATTTTTATGAATGTATAAACAAGAGTGTGGTATCCAAATACTTGAATACGTAAATAAGAATAGTGTAGAAAGATTCATTGCTGTGAGCCATGCACTGCATCTTCTCTTAAGTGTTCTTGGTACATTCCTCAGGGCTCTCTTCTCAGACCTCTTTTTATTTATATATTCATTAATTATACAGGGAACTGCTGAACAAACTCATCCTTGGTAAAATATGTTAAGTTTTCCATGTTTTGCTCTAGTGACTCTATCATCTGCATTTCAGTCTGTATAACTGCCTTATTCTGACCGTCTCTAAGGGGTACGCAAAACTCCACACTATTTTATTCTTTAGGGATATGCCTTCTCCACAAAATGCAGTAGTAGCACCTTTTGATAAAAGGGCTTTATTCTTTCCCTTTGTTAGAGTTTGGCTAAATGAAAAAACATAAATTTGAGAAGCTCTTTTCTGTCATTGGCAGAAATATTAGTATTTGTCTAGATAAACTGCAAAAGGTCGAGCTCTGGCAGAATGAGAGAATACATTTTAAGACTGGTAAAGCCATCATCTTACTGTCACTGCCCTATTGTCTTATTAAGAACACTGATTTGAGAATAGAGTACTTCTCGAAATTTGAGTCATCCCACAGCTTCATGGTTAAACATACAACCAGGCAAAAGAATCTGCCACTTCTAAACCTCTTTAGCTTCCCTATCTACCTTAACCTTGTTTGAAGTGCATTACAAAGATATCATTACACTAGTGAGCTTATCCAGCCCTGGTATTTGTTATAACTAAAAGCAGTAATACATACATATCACTCAGTTGTTTACATTTTTGCAGAATTTCCAGATTTTTGCCTCATATTTTTAGTCTGTTCCTCATAAAATTTGTGGTATTCTGGCAAATCACTGAGGATTGAAGTTTCTAAATGATGCCATACATTTGAATTTCAGACTTCAATGTATTCCAACAAATATCCTGCTACTCTAGCAAGTTTCTAGGTTTATAACAGCAATATTTAAAATTTGCCCATATTTTTGAGCTTTTTCTCTATTATTTTAGGCTTTGTTGATTTCTTGCACTAACAGATTGAGAGGTATGAATACATATGACGATTTTTGTCTTGGAGAGTAATCCCGTATGCTCTTGAACCAACTTGGTGATTAAGATTTGGCAAACTATTGTTCCCTTAAGGTATAGTTCTGAGAGACTGTCAGCTGTAAAGATAATTCAAAGCACCTGTTTTAAGCTGTGGTTGCGAATGTGGCAAAATGGATTGACCTTTTATTCTGTTGTAAGTTTGAATAATGTTACCATTTGTTTTGTGTTTTTCAAATAGTAATTACCTCTTTTGGAAGAAACCGGGTGTGATTATTGCCTAAAACATCACAATACATTATTATGAGAACTTTTGGTGTTTCTTTACCTGCTGCTAATAGCTGAGGGCCACAAATGTGTATTTTCTTCATTTGTTTGTTAAGCGGTATGCAACACGATATAGTGTGATACTAAATGGGCCTTATTTACTCTCAGCTCAAAATAAAGGCAGAGCAACTTCCAAAACAATTTTTTTCCATCAAAATGTGTTATAAGTCAGCAAAGTTTGTGGCAAGTGATCCTTACTGGAAAGAGAATCATAAAACATCAAGAAATCAAGTACAACAGGGTTTATAATAAGGGAGGAGGGGTAGCAATCCTATATAAAGCAGAGCTACAAGTCAGCACTATAACTCTCAACCTACCTTTGGACAATAGTACAGAAATAATTATCTCCAAACTTCAGGTCAACACATGTAAAGCCATAAATATCACTTGTGTTTATCTTCCCCCAGGAAATAACATCAATACACTTGAATGTATCCTTAACTGTCTCTTTATTAATTTCCCACAAGAAACCATGGTCCTAGGGGACTTTAATATCGATTGGAATTCCTGTACTAGTACAAACCCCACCACCCATATTAACCTATATGGCTTCTCACAACTTATAAACTGCCCTACCAGAACTAGTAGACTCCAAAACAAAAAAAGTACCCTAGATTGGATACTTACTAATATTCCTCACCAAACCTATATAACAGGAACCCTTCCAGATGACCTAAGTGACCATTCTCTAAACTATATTATCAGACACAAAACCAATATAATATTCCCTAACACTCTCAGAACAATATGCTCAAAAAAACAATTTAACCAAGAACTTTTCCAAACACAACTGAACAATGTAATTGGTCACCATTAAAATCTCTCCCTTTAAATGAAGCAGTTAAATACTTTAATTCTACATTCTTAACCATCCTCGATCACCACGCACCAGCTCGCTCTATAAGAACCAAAGCTAAACCAGCCCCCTAAACAAAAAATCCTTCTCCGAAACAGAACCTGGGCAAAATGGCGCACTACTAAGAATGTGGCAGACCACCAAGCCTTTAGAGAACATAGAAACATTACAAAAAAAGCCATCCTGCTAGACAAAAAGAACTTTTATCTCCAATTACAGCAAACCTCTCACAAGGAACCTAGAAAATTTTGGACTAGTATTAACAATCTTCTTTTCCCAGGCCAATCGATCACACCCAACCCACAAGGCTCAAACCCTGACAATCCCACACAAACAGCTAATGCCTTTATCTCTTTCTTCACAGATGTCATCCAAACTCTAGCTAGCCACCTATCCCCCGATACCTCTAATCTACCCACCTCTTCTACAAACCCATCCCCTTCATTTCACTTACAACCAGTGTCTACTTCCTTTATTTCCTCCCTTCTACAAAAGTTAAAACCTAACACCGCCTCAGCTGATAAACTCCCAGCAGAATTCCTGCAAAAAGGAGCTAATGCCATTGCCTATCCCATTTCCATTCTAATAAATAGATCCATAAGTGAAGGAACTGTCCCATCTATCTGGAAAATTTCTCATATCATCCCACTACATAAAGGGGGATCTTTAATAACTTTCACCCCATAGCTTTACTATCCCCTATTGTAAAAATTATGGAAAAGTGCATCCATAAACAACTTCTTAACCACCTTCTCCAGAACAACCTACTTGCTAACTGTCAACATGGTTTCAGACCTTTCCACAGTACCACCACTGCCCTGCTATCGTTCACAAACTGCATTAACAATAACCACAACAAAAATCTTCTCTCATCCGCAGTCCTCATTGAATTATCCAAAGCTTTTGACATAGTTAATTACCAACTACTCCTTCACACACTAAATTCTCTTTCACTTGATCCTTTATCTATGAATTGGTTTACATCTTACCATGAAAACCGTCAACAGGCTGTACTCTGGCAAAATAAACTATCTAATCACCTTTCTATCTCCCTCGGGGTCTCACAGGGCTCCATATTAGGCCCGCTCCTATTTTCCATTTATATTAATGACCTGAAATTAACTATTCCATACTCCACCTGTATTCAATATGCAGATGACTCTACCATAATCTGCTCAGCCACTTCTCAAACTGAACTTCAGACTCTTACCCAAAAAGCTTTCAACACTGTAGAACAAAGGTTCTCACACCGCTGCCTCCTCCTAAACCCCAAGAAAAAGAAACTGCTACTCTTCACACCAACCCGAAAGTCCACCTCTTTACATTTCAATCTCACTTCTAACAATGCTACTCTTATCTCTCCTGACCTAACCACTAAATTGTTAGGAATAACAATAGACAACAATCTTAACTTTGATACTCATATAAACACCACAATAAAATTAGTTAAAAAAAAACTAGGATCCCTTTACAGAATTAAACCCTATCTTACACTAGAGGGTAGGACTGCTATAGCCAGGACTCACCTAATCTCCACGCTCCTCTATGCTTCTCCTATATACACCAATCTCTCTAAAAACAACATCAATAAACTAGCAACATCCTATAATAATATTGCTAGATTTGCTACAGGATCACCTTTTAGAACCCATCACTGTCTAAATCTAAGACATCTAAACTGGCTAGAATGACTTAACCAGCTCCAATTTCACCAGCTCACAATAGTCCACAAGACCCTATATCAACCTAGCAACACTCCAATACTCTCTAGCCTAATTACACCTTACAACAATCTCAAAAATCTATGCTCCTCAAACAAACTACTTATCAGTACTACTAAACCCAACAACTCAGCAGGTGACTCCTTGTTCTCTAACTCTGTTGGAAAAATATGGAATAAACTACCCTCTGAAATCACATCTCAGACTTCTCTCTAACTTTTTAAAAGGAATCTAAAACTATATCTAAATAAACACTGGCTATGCTCCTGTACTAACCCTGACTAATTATTTTCCTATTCTCTAGATCTCACCCATCCTTTATTTTCTTCCCTTCAAGTATCAATAAACAATATTATTGCATACGACATATATGTATATATATGTTTATTGCACCTTCTCATAAAATCACTGAGTATTCTAATCTGTACTACTTCTGTGAAAAAAAAGAGATTTTTGCTTTTATGTAACATTTGCTGTTTTTATAATATCTGTCATAACTTCTATATTAACAATTTATTAACTTTGTATGATTTCTGGAGCTTTTCTCCCCGGGCCTCTACTGAAAATGGACATGTATCCAGCTAGACTAGCCCAGTCAACAAATGTAAAATAAATAAAAATAAATAAATAAATAAATAATATAGACCTTTGCTTATGATTATAAACTTATGCTTCAAAGTGTTGTTGAGTTGAGGGAAAATTACTTTTAACTTGTAGTACAAAGGGTTTTTTAGAATAAAATGTGTAATCTATCTCATGGTTTGCTATTATATACCAGAGAATCAGAAGGTTGAGTCGAGCAATATACACAATCTTCCTGTGAAAAACTGTCATGCCAAATACAGGCGTAACTGAATAAGGCACCAAACTCTCTACCTCTTCAAACCCAGGATCAATTTCTGACATGGGTCTCAGAAAGGGGACAAGTTCTGATAGTCAGTAATGCCAGTATTTGCCATTCCAGCTGTCGACATGCAGATTCACACAGCTTGACTTGACATTCAGAGCCTCAAGCATATGATTGCAAACCATATCAGATCAAGTATAACAGTTCAGAAGTCTGCTTTTAGGTTCAATATTAAGTTATTTCAGATTTTAAGTGACAGATATACATACACAGTTACATCATTTTATCACAACAGGTTTTATTTAGTGACAACTATAACACACATTTCACCTACAAGAATTAAAAACTTCAGAGTGCTGATGTTAAAGAACCTACTAGAATATATAGTAGGTTGAAAAGCTGAAAACCATTGATTAAGTAAGCTCTATCTCGATTAGATTTATGGACTTTAGGAATAATAACATTGAGGGGATGACTACCAGGAGATTATATATGGAAGAGTCAATGATTGTCATAACCAGACATTGAACCACTTCAAGACAGTATTGAAGTGGGAGTTTTTGTATACCATTTGATAACTATCTTTCTGCATAGTTGTTCAAGAAGAATCAATAACATCTTCTCAGCAAATGACATGATTTCATCTATAGTCGCTACCTCTTTGGGGTGTAGAGATGTTTGTGGACTAAACTTTTAGGGATATAGAGATGTATAGTGGCAAAGATGACCTACCTGCAGGTTCCTCTCAAGGGGATACCCAATGGGGCATGAATTAAGTTTATGTCAGGAATAAGGATGCTCTTCTTCCAGTTAGCTAATTCTAGCCTCACTACAAAAATTAAAGCCACAAACCTACTTTACTCCTAGAATGGCTTATGGTTTAATCCATGTTTCAGGAAGGGAAAGTCCGTCTGCAAAGTAGTGCATACAATATGTCACTAATGTAGAAATTTCCACCAACCTGTTAATGCACCTCTCATATAATTGTGCCCAAGGGAAATGTTTTGAAGTAAAACCATAGGATCATAGGATCACAAGAGTTTACTAGGCTATTGACTCAGAGGTCATTTTAAACCTAGTCATTTCATCCCAGTGTAACACCATAGATACGCTAGTCAGTAACCAGGATTGCATTTAGTAATGACTGCCTGTGTCCAGGAGGGCTGTGGGTGCAATCACCGGTAAGAATTTATGGTGCTCCATCCACTCATCCAGGTTCCTTTTAAACAATATGAAACTTGGTAAGTCCAAATAATTTTGCTGGAATGAAAGAAAGCAATGACTCCAACAAATGTCTATTTTATAGCACACTGCTGTTGAGTAATTATTATGCAAATTATATGCCATTTGGGAAAAAAGAACAATTTGTACTACAAGAAACTGTACTTTATATGTATACTTGTCTCATGGTGTTAACTGTGATCCACAAAATGAATAGAGTACAGCCTGACATCAATTTCAAGTTACAATGAAGACTGCAGAGCTAGCAAGCCATCAAAGAAACAGAAAGAGCACAACTACAGAGAAAGAAAAATACAACAGCAATTCATCCTTATAAAGTTTGACTTGTAACAGTAAATGATAACTGATTTCATATTTGCATGAAATTGTTACCATGGTTTCACAGCACAATTCAAACTTCTCTTACAGTAAATCATTACTATGCAGCTGTCTTAAAAAACTACCTCAAAAAAGTACACAGATGCACAAACAGAAATATCTATAGAAATTGTATAAAAGTACAAAATAAATAATTATATATATATATGATTCCAGAAAGATGAGCTTACCTAGTTATAATAAAAGCTTGCGTTATGACTTTAAACTGAAATGCAAAATTAGTCTACATAGCAGACACATATCATTTCTGAATATGCTGTATTAAAGCCATTGCATCATGCTTAAATGCAAGCAATAAGTATCATTTACTATTTTTATGGTCTTGTCATGCTGTATGACCTTCAAGACAATATTTTTTAAACTCTGCTTTCATTCATGAAAGTATGCAGGAGTTAGCAAGATGAAGGCTTTTGCTTGGCAAGTATATGGGCCTGATTACAAAATACTTAATGTCAATGTAAGTGACCAGTTACCCTGACAGCAGGCATTTTGGAATCTTGTTGCCATAGTAAGTTTGTTTATAAATGAGGTTTGGCAACAAACAAATTTGTCCAGCGACATCTTCAGAAGGGGGTTTGGATAAATATACTAGTAGGAATTAGAGAGTTGGGAATGGAAAGGGTTAAATGGAAGGAGGAATGTCTGGGAGGAAATGAGGTAAGGGTGGGGAGGGGCTTAAGGGGTTTAGACAAGTGTACCTGGGTAAGTAATCAGATTTTGGCGTGAACTTGCTATAGTGCAGGTTAAGTCTAAGATGAGCTATAGGTATGCAGGTAGGCCTGGGATTATTGCTGGTTAGCAAGGAAAGGTGGGTGCTTCTTGTTTTTTTTTGGGACCCCTTTCTTTTCTGGCTTGCTAGTTGGAGTGGGTGCAAGTGGGGTAGAGTTGTATAGTTCTGAGTATTTGGCCAGAAGAGTTGGTAAACGGTACTTTTGTTTGATGAGGGTGCTGTTCATGTAAATAAGAGTATTAGTTGTATACTCATACACTTTAATACTAGGGGACAAAAAGAAAAGAAAAAAAAATTGGCTCTGCTTCTTTCCCGGTCTGGGTTGCCATACTTTCACAATGGTGGAGTTCTAATACTTCTATTTTCAATAACAGTGGCTGACAGAAAGAGGGAGATAGTAGAGGGCGGAAGAATTTTGGAGACTGAGGCTATATATATATGAGGAGACTGACCTGTATTAATGGAGGCTTGACATAGCACAGCAGTATGGATAGGTGGTATAGAATGGTGTTTGTTCCTGGATTTGGTGTAGAGGACCAGTTTCTGGCAGTTGGGTTCTGAAACAGCTGTCACCGCTGTAGCTTTGGGATTTTCATTTGGGGTAAAGTGTAAAGGAGGGTCATTTCAGCTGTGAGTGGCTTTTTGCGGGCTGTGGATTTTTCCGTTAACAAGTTCTCCCTGCGCATGCTCACTGCAGCAATAATTTCGCAGGTGAGATCAGTATTCCTCTTCTCTGTGGTAGTTTCCCCTTAGGTTAATTGTCCTATGATTTTAAACATTCATCCATTCCAGTGAGATTTGGCCGTGGTACATGGTGAGCTAATATGGAGGTTAGTGTGAGTAATAGCCTCAGTCTCATTTTACTATTCACACTCTTGCAGTCGGCTGCTGCGGTTTTCAATGTTTTATTACATTGCCGGTGTGAGGGGATTGTGATTGCATGCTTCAGTTGCTGAGTTTTCTTAGGTGTTGCTTCATTGGCAAGGGTCCATTTTTGAATGCTTTAATTGCTGCAGTTTCTGATGTTTTGGTTCAGGTTTGGGGTTGCCGTTGGGAGGGGGGGGGGGTTGTCACCTTGTGATGTTGGCTCAGCAGAACATGACAGTGACAATGCTACAGCTCAGCTATGTTAGTGCGGTGAGCTGAGTTGGGGTTTTGCCTCAGTCTGTCAATGTTTAGTGGTTTTGCTTCTGGTTCCCTGAGCGAGTTTCCCGGGCTGTGAGCCATGGTTACTTTCCACGCATGTGTTGTGGTGATTTAACTTTTTTCGGAAGAATGGTGGTATATGCCCGCATTAGGAGTTAGGGTGTGGTTTCAAAAAAAAAAAAAAAAAAAAAAAAGTTAATGATGCCTTCGTGGTTTACTGCATGGGGTTGTGAGGGTTTGTGAGGTTTTCTTTTCCCCTCAGTTTGCTCGTTTGTGGTGGGTTGGGATGCTCTAAGGCAGTGGTTTTCATGTGAATTCTCCACAGTGTGGAGGTAAGGCGCCATAACTTTTTGCAGTCTTGCAGGACACCCTGTTACTTGGAATCTTAGCACCTGCATGCGCTGGGATTAGTTTTTACTACACACAAAAAAAAAAAAAAGTGGGGGGAAAGAGGTCCTCGGGCCTGGGTTTTATTTCATGTCCCTTTCATATCGGGACAGCTCCATTTGCTCTGCGGCTATGGGGAGTTATGGAACCGGTAATGGAATTAAATAAAAAACAAAAAAAAATGAAACTGAGGCTATAGGGTTATTTCTTGTGCAGGTTATATTATGGTTGTGGGTATAAATTTACAGCACGGCAAATTAATGTTAATGGCTAGTTTCTTCAATGGCAGAAGTATAAATTTGGGGGAAAGCATGTAGGATTAGACTGTAAGGAAAAAAGTGCTGAGTTGCTGAGTTCTAAATGTAAGAAATGCCTTTTACACCTTATTCTGCATCAGAGAGATCTGTGAAAGAAGGATACCTAGACGGTTCCAAGTCTAGTAGGAGCAATGGGTCTCATAGAATTGCAGCCATATTTGGCTATGTTACTGATGCAGGTAACACCATACAGATTACAGAAGGAGTTATTATGGGGCACACTGTGGGTGCTTTTGGCTAACATCGTAGACTGAAACAATACTAGATTCATAAATTTTAGTCATAGCTTGAGTTAGGAATGGGGTCCTTCACATCATGGTATTTAGGTTCATAGGTAGATACTAGGCTATCTGCCCTAGGGCATTTATAAGCCTAGCCAGAGTGTATTTGGCTTCCGCCTCCCTATTAGATTAGCCTACTGTGCCTCTGTAAAGTAGGTCACAGAAGGTACCCTTTTAAGATTAGTTTACTGTGCCTCTGTCTAGCAGGGACACAGAAGAGATCCCAGGGGTGAATTTGCGATTTCCCATCCACACGTCCAGATTTCGCTTGAAGAGGGTCAGCGAGGGGCTATGTCTAACATGAATTGGGATTCTATTACAGAGTGAGGGGAGCCTCTGGGAAATGAATCTGTCCCTCCAGAATGTCCTATTTATTTTTGTGTTGAGGTTTAGGTTCCTGGAGCGTGTAGCTCTAAGGGACTTGGATTTTTTGAGGTGGAGTATGTCCATTAATTCTGGGTTTGACATGGCTTTGTACGTCAGGCATAGATTGCCTCTGAGTAGGTGGTAAGCAACTGAGTAGAGCTGGAGTTTCTTTAGTCGAGCTGCATAGGACATCTGTTTGTAGCCCATGATCCTCTTGGTGAGGTACTTTTGGGGTCTCTCCAGTTGCTGCAGGTGTCGGGTAAGGTACATCCCAAAAGGGGCATTGTATTCAATTATGGGCCTGATGAGTGACGAGTAGAGGGGCACAATGACCTCTCTTGATCTAAATGCGAACCCTTTCTTGATAAGGTGGGCTATATAGAAGGTCTTTCTAACCACTTTGGCAACATGATTATCAAAGGAGAGATTACTATCTACGTTGGTCCCCAAATCTCTAATTACTTCTTCTGTACTTAATGGATTACCACCTATGTGGTAATTTGTGGGCACCTTGTTTTTCCCAAAGGGGATGACTATGCACTTTTTAGCATTTAGCTTGAGGCTGTGGCTCTGGCACCAAGCATCCATCTCTGTGAGACCCTTTTGGAGGATGCTTGTGTCAGCTGGAGATTTGATTATGGCCCCCAGTTTGCAGTCATCTGCGAACTTTGTCAGCCATAATCCCCCCGTGTTAGCCTGAACCTCAGAGAAGTAT
Organism: Protopterus annectens; assembly: GCF_019279795.1. Lineage (NCBI taxonomy): Eukaryota > Metazoa > Chordata > Ceratodontiformes > Protopteridae > Protopterus > Protopterus annectens. Next base: position 394,550,639 of record NC_056749.1, read on the forward strand.
ATACCAAACAAGAGAGGTCCCAGAACTGAGCCCTGTGGGACGCCACTTGTAACTGGTTTGGATTCGGACATGGCACCTGCGATTCTGACCATGTGGGTTCTATCTCTGAGCCAGTTTGCAACCCATCTTGTGATATAGAGGTTGATATTTAAGCTGGTAAGCTTATTTATGATGCCCGAGTGGGGTATTGTGTAGAAGGCTTTTGCGAGGTCCAGGTAGGCTGTGTGGACTACCTTGTCCTCATCTATGGCTTTGGTAACTGTTTCAAAGAAATCAACTAGGTTTAAGAGGCAAGATCTGTCCTTAACAAAGCTGAATAGGGTAGGGTCCAGTGTCTGGAGGCTCCCAATGTCTTTGTTTATGAGTTCCATGATAATACGCTCCATAGCTTTACAGACCAGACTAGTCAGGCTTATGGGGCGATAGTTTCCGGGGTCCATTGTGGCACTACCTTTGTGGAGTGGGGCCACTGTAGCTGTACGCCATTCTTTGGGTACATATCCTGTAGTAAGGCTAAGTTTGAACAGTGACTTAATGTGAGGGTTCAGTTCTTCTTGGAGCTCATGTAAGACACAGCTTGGGACACTGTCCAGTCCCACAGATGCTGTGTTTTTTGCTTTGGAGAGGGCAGCTTTCACCTGTGCATCTGCGATGTCAGGGAGGTTACATTCAGTTGGGATAGGCATTTGCTCCTTTGGGGGGGGGAGTTTGCGCTGAATCTGTCTGCCAGGATGTTGGCTATGTCTGTAGGTTCGGTATATTTTGTACCATTATGCAACAATTCAGAGCATATCTGGGAGTTTCTGCCCATGTTCCTGACATAACTAAAGAAGGCCTTGTGATTATCTTTAGTGTCTAGGGCAATTTGTCTTTCGAAACTGGCCTTTGATGATTTCATGAGGGATCGAAGTTTCTTGCTAATACTGATCAGAGATGCCTTCCCTTTTTGGGATTTTGCTCTGTCATGTAGTAGCTTCCTCCTTCTGTTGTATAGCTTATTTATGGCCGGGTCCACCAGACCGGTCACCTGTTTTTGGAGGAGTGAGTCTTGGTTTTATTTGGGATAGCACGATCTATGCATTCCTGCAGGTGCTCATAGAATGCATTTGTAAAGTATTCTGCTGTATTATCCTCTGGCTTTGAAGGATTCCACCTCAGTCTTGAGAAGTGCAAAGTTGGCTTTTGAGAAATTCTTTACAGTGATTTCCTTGGCTGAGAATAAAGCTGTTTGTTTTGGTGGCTGTCTGTGGTCATTTTGTCATTTCTTCGTATGTTTGGTATTCGGTGAAGACATGCAGCAGGCAGGATGGTCTTTTAGGATTGCAGGATGGCAATAATATGCTTTGCTGACTCACTGTTCTTGCATCGGAATGGATATCGTGTTTTTGTTGCATTGAAATAGAATGCTCCTGGCTGAGCAGATGGGGTGTCATGGGTACTCTTAAGTCAGTCATTGTGGTTGCTGCACTCTTTGTCACACAAGATTTTTGCTTCCTTATAGCCATTGTGGTGGCTATAATCATGGGATGACTTATGGGTATAGGAAGGGGATGGCGCAGGATGGAGATTCATAGTTGGGGGTAGTTTTATGTCATCTGCTATCACTTCTACAGCCTCAGCAGTTATCTGTTTAGGCATAAGGCAAGCCAGTCCAGCAGGGCCGCATTTGGAATCCCAAGGGTGTATTTTCTAGTTACCGTCCGGTTAACCAGGTTGTGTTTGAAAGAGACAATGGGGTACTTTGAGGTGGAGAGGGAAGTCATTCCATAGACAGAGGAGTCTCTGGGACACAAATCTATCCTGCTAACAAGTCCTACTGATGTCACAGTCCAGTTTGAGGTCATGCTTGTGGTTGCTACAGTGCACTTCTGTTATTACCAGGTTTCTAGGTTTGTGGAGCAATATTTACATGCTGGCTCTACTTGGGTTCTTTTCACTCCCTCTCCCATTCTTCTGGCTTTGCTGAGATATTGTTATTGCATTAAAGAATATGCTGATGCAAGGAGTGATGAACTATGGGGAATTTTATTGGCTGTGCATGGGTAATGGAGTTGATGCATCAGAGGCGTCAGTAGTGTTTCGGCTTTCATACCCCTATGAAACTTCATTATTACAGAGAGCAAGTGGAAGGAAAAGGCGAGTAAACAAGTAAGGGGGGGGGGGCTTCAAAGTAGTCTGTGTATTGAGGCAGAGGCATGCTTTTCAACTGTATGGATTGTCATAGAATGTGCAGATGATGTTGCTTCATAATTGGGGTTTGTTTTCATAGACTTCTGGTTTTGGCTAGTAGTGGCAAAGCATTAAAGACTGACATTGGAAAATAATGACACATTTGAGTTTCCTACTTTATACCATCTAGAGAATACTGTGTGCCTTTTGTTAATTAGGACTTGTGAACACTTATTGCTCTAAGAGGTGGAGAAGTATGGGCTTTGTCCACATTACTTGGGCTAAGAAGTCGTGTGGTAGGTGTGCCTCTAGAGCTCTTTAATTGTGGCATTGCTTGCAAGCTATGGGGGCAGATGAGTAGAATGTGGTACACATACTAATGGCCTATGGCTTATTAACAGCTTCAGTTGGGAAGGTTAAGCAGGCTATATATATATATATATATATATATATATATATATATATATATATATATATGTATAATTATATACACACACACACTCATGCTTTGGAAAGAGTTGAGGAATATGGCTGTGGGTCCCCTTGATAGCACTTAAGGTGAAGATATTTTGGTTATGGCAGTTTATTAACAGTTTCTTTTCTTTTATAGATCAATGAGGGATGAGCATATATTGGACATTGTGCCCATATTTGAAATTGTGGGTAGTGATGTCATGAAAAGGTGCATAGAGTCACATCAGTCGGTGACCTGAAGGTGATGCATGCTGCTTGGCTGGAGTGGTAAGTAAGGAGGGCATAGGCAAACTACTGTTAGTTAAGCAAGGCTTGGTTTTGGGGTCTCCTAGCAGATGTTTAGGGTTGATTCATTATTGGATGTAAGTGGGCACATTGAAAGAAAGCTTTAAAGGGGAAATCCAAGGGATACGGGACTTTGGTGTGGGTTTCAATTTAGCAGGCATCATAGTTTAGTTGGGGAAGTCGGAGGGAATAGGGTCCATTTTACTTGGTTGATATGACAGTGGTATGGTTTGCTGGTTGTCAAGCTGGGTTAGCAGGACTAGATACTTGTTGCAGGACTCTGGGGAAGCTTTTATAAGTCAAGTATATGGTAGGGGTGTTAGCTTGGTCAAATTGTGTTGCGGCCACCAGGGGGTAGGAGACTGGCAGGACATGTTGTTGAGTTATTTGGCTCAGGCTTGTACAGAGGACAGGACACTGCAGTTGGTCAGGGAGGATTTAGCTGTAATTTTTACATTTTCATGGGGGATAGGGTTATGTTAATTTACTAACTTTTGGACAGGGGTTCCAATGCTAGAAGGATTGGTTTCATAGTGTGAAGACTGCAGACCTTGCCTATGTCCTGCAGGGTCTGTGGTTATTCCTTCAGGGAATTAATGGTGTCATTAATAGGGGGGATTCTTCTTGCCAGATGCTTTCTTGCCTTATAATGGATAGTGGGTATGATGGCAGGATTACTGGGTAAGTGATCCATTATAAAAGGAAATCTCATTTTTGTCATTTAGGATATCTATTGTGGGGGAAAAGGGGCTGTGGTTAGCCACTATGGCTTGTCATTGACTGTGTTTTGTTTCAGGTGATATTGGGCTTTTTAGAGTTTGGTGGTATATGGTGCTTGTGAGGTTTTCCCTGCAGTAGATTTAGTGTTTGGTGGTGCAACTGGTAAGTAATGACATGGGAATCATTGTGAAGCTATGACTGGGGGTTAAGTAAAGAGAGTTTACTAAATATACAGGGGTTATGTCAGGTTATGAGGTTATAGTTTGTTACTTCAGCATTGTAGAGGGATGTGATAACAAGGATCCAGTTTATTTAGAGAGGATGCTGTACACCGAATAATGTTTGGCTTAATGCCTTTTAATGAGCAGTTAGGTGGGAAGTTTGGTAGGGAAGAGGGGAAACAGTCTGGTCAGGCTGGTTGGTTGAAAAGAGGGACAGGCTTGCCCTCTTCTGTTCCCCCTCTGGTGTTTGGATGTTCATTTTAAGGGTTTGGGAAAGGAAGGTGAGCAGCTGGAGGCTGCATGTTAAATAAATATGCGGAGGTAAGGATGCTGCTTATTTGGTGGAAGGTAATTCAATAAATGGTGTATGAAGTGAGTCATAGATGCTGCTTCATAATTAAAGGTTGGATGGGTAATTCAATAAATGGGATATGATTCATAAGTAAGGTACGTGAGTAGAGGTATAGATGCTGCTTACGGGGGCAGGATGAGTAGGTCAGTCTGTCCTGATAACATTACATGGATGTTATGCTGTGATTAAAAGCAATTATTCTGTGTTCAGTGGTAGTTAATAAATGTTAGTTATCAAAGCTATGTTATGGAAGTTTAATAAAGGTTATCAAATGTCATTCGGTGTGATGTGTTTATTGAAGGGGACCGGGACAAATGAGGTTTGGCAACAAACCAATTTGTCTAGGGACATCTTCAGAAGGGGGTTGGGATAAATATACTAGTGGGAATTACAGGGTTGGGAATTTCATAGATTCATACTAAGCTAACTGCCCTTGTGAGCCATTTTAAGCCTAGCCAATTATCCTTTGTGAGACTCAAACCCTGCACCTTGAGTTTGTAAGGCAAACATCTTAACCATTAGGCCACCCTCCCAACCGGAGCAAGTTATCCCGAACTGATAATTCATCCCTTATAATTCATGCAAACAATGCATGGCTATTAATAGTGATTTGTTTCTTGTGTTTAATCATTTGAGTAAAAGTATTACAACTAAGGGTAAAATTCACCTGCAACTCAGTGGGTGTGGTTTGTTTTGCCAGGTACTCTATCTGTGAGAATTTCTATGTGAGGAAAACCATTAGGAATCTCTCACCGCCTATTAATGAACACAGTTTGGCAATCAAGACTAAAGATAATTGAAACATATTATTTAACATTCTCCGTCGTGTAATAATTTAAACAATATTTAAATTAGTTGACAAGATGGTATTAGACATCATAATGCAGCTGAAGTAAAAGAAGTACACTGGCAACTAAAATTAGCTGCTAATGGGTCTTCAGGTGTTAGTGAAAATATTAAATGTCAAATATCTTTTAAAACAAAAAAATTACTAAAGGTTCAGTTTTCAAGCACGGTGTCTTTCTGAAATGCTGAACACTGATTTTGTATTTGTAGTTTTATATATTTCTGTACTTATGTAAACAAATATATTTCTATGTATTACTCTAATTTGTTAGTGATTTTTTTTTTTAACATCATGTAATATGTTAAGGTAAAAGGAAGTCTGGAAAGCATATCACATGTTCTGATTTCATTCCTCTTTTTTAAGTGGAGGGAGAGCACTCAAACGCTTTGTTCCTTTTACACTGTTTTTTTTTTCTATCCCAGACTTTCTTCACTTTTCAAAAGACATGTATGGGGAACATTTTGTTTCTGTATAGATTATGAGCCACAATATATAATCTGTAATTCAATTCTGATTTCTTTCTTGATTGACAACCTCTGATCGCCATGTTACAATATTTCATATACAGCGATTAATATGGGGTATCATTTAACGCAAAAAGCAGATTGCTTTACCTGACAGTATACTGAGAAGGGCATACACTGCCTAAACCCCTTTTCTTTCTTTGGATGAATACTTTGAGATCATGGGATACTAATGTATTACCAAACATACAGGGACGTTATTTTCAGCAAGTGTGGTTAGCTATCTTTTTATCATAATTGTTGTAATAAAACCACCTTACTGGTATTGCTATAGTGGATAACGATGTTTATTTAAAATAAAACAATGTTTGATCATTTAGTAGGAAATGCCTAGATTGTATATATGTCATGTCCTGCTTCAAGGTAAAATGTCAAACCACTACAGTTTCTAAGAATATTTATAAGACAACTCATATAACTGTGAAATGCATATACATTTAGGGTAGTAAATGACTGATTTATTAGGTTGTAAGTAGACAGTTTTACATATGGGGATTTGTGGAAGATTCACCTTATCTCAGTCCTGCTATTGGTCATTCTGGCAGGTATGTGTCAGCCTCTTAGTTCCCACTACTTATGGGCTGGTTTGAGGAGCGTACATCATCACTTCAGTGTAGCAGCAAAGAGCTCAACATCTTCAGCTGCATCCAGGTCCAGTCAGCAAATTGTTTTTTCCTTAAGAAAATGTATTATTAAACTTGCTAGCAATCATTTCAGGAATGGTATCCTTGGGACTAGCTCTTCAGGATAGGGCAGCAATTTCTTACACTGTCACAACACACAAATACAAACCATCCCTGTCTTTGGTCAAAAGTTCACAAGTTGTTGAACTTGTACTAATGCCTTCTTCCACTGATAATATTGCTGGTTAAGTTGATAATTCTCTTGACAGTATAAATACTAAGTTAAGACAGGATTACTTAAGTGACAGTTTGGTGGGGTCCAGCTTTCTTTTGCCTCCAGTGCTTTAGGTACAGGGTCTGAGGCCAATGAGAACAGAAGTTTGGATGACTGCCTGACTAGCAGATCCATGTAGAGTGGTATGCATCTTTCTTTTGGTTTTGTATTTATTGCCTGCAGTCTGGTTTTGTTGGAAACTGCAGTTTCTCACTGGGGCCTGCAACCTATATCTCTCAACTGTCCTGATTTTTGCAGAATGCCCAGATTTTTGCCTCATGATTTTGGTCTATTCCTAATAAAGTTTATGGTTTCTGGCAGATCACAGAAGACTTAAGTCCCTAAATAATGGCACATTTGAGTTTTAGACTTCATATGCACGGTGGCACAAAAACATTTATTCTAGAAACTTTCTAGGTTTGTAAGAACAATATTGAAAATCTATCCCCGATTTCTGGCTTTTGGTCCCCCATTATTTTTAGCTTTGTTCTGATTTCTTGCACTTAGATATTGAGAGATGTGCCAGAAACTCTTTTTCGTCTGCTCTGATGTACTTATAAGACATGGATTCTGGAGTGAGTTTTGGGGTCTGTCTTAGTATTGTTAGGACTGTGCTGGCTCTTTCATTATCTTTTACCCACACTTCCTTATTGCTGATTTATTTAGATTATCACAGTGTCCATCTGTTTCAGCTTGTCAGAGGCTGGAGTGGCTTATTTTATGCTTAAAGCAGATATGTTTTGTTTAATGTACTTGATATTTATGATCTAGTGAGCTGGAATATTACTTTAATGGTCTCCCTCATTCCTTACATTGAGTTATTTTGAGAGTACCTGGACTGTCACAGCTGTTTTTTCCTTCAGTGCTTTTCATAGTGATAATTCATATATTGTAGTATTAAGTCACGTTTGTGTGCAAATGAACGATACTCATGACTGGTAGTGGTCAAAGTGGCCAGGGCTGTTACAGCCTGTTGTGGGTGGCTCATGTCCTGGACAATTTTAGGCTCCACAATTCCTGTCCTTCAGCTCTCAAGGAAGAAAAGGGGAATGGGGACCCGTTACGAACACTTTACTAACAGTTTTACCTAGTAGGGCAATGGGGACCAGTTACTAACACTTTACTAGCAGTTTTAGCTAGTAGGGCAATGGGGACCAGTTACTAACAGCTTTACTAGCAGTTTTAGCTAGTAGGGCAATGGGGACCAGTTACTAACACTTTACTAACAGTTTTAGCTAGTAGGGCAATGGGGACCAGTTACTAACACTTTACTAACAGTTTTACCTAGTAGGGCAATAGGGACCAGTTACTAACACTTTACTAGCAGTTTTAGCTAGTAGGGTAATGGGGACCAGTTACTAACACTTTACTAACAGTTTTACCTAGTAGGGCAATAGGGACCAGTTACTAACACTTTACTAACAGTTTTACCTAGTAGGGCAATGGGGACCAGTTACTAACACTTTACTAACAGTTTTAGCTAGTAGGGCAATGGGGACCAGTTACTAACATTTTACTAACAGTTTTACCTAGTAGGGCAATAGGGACCAGTTTCTAACACTTTACTAACATTTTACTAACAGTTTTACCTAGTAGGGCAATGGGGACCAGTTACTAACACTTTACTAACAGTTTTAGCTAGTAGGGCAATGGGGACCAGTTACTAACACTTTACTAACAGTTTTACCTAGTAGGGCAATAGGGACCAGTTACTAACACTTTACTAGCAGTTTTAGCTAGTAGGGTAATGGGGACCAGTTACTAACACTTTACTAACAGTTTTACCTAGTAGGGCAATAGGGACCAGTTACTAACACTTTACTAACAGTTTTACCTAGTAGGGCAATGGGGACCAGTTACTAACACTTTACTAACAGTTTTAGCTAGTAGGGCAATGGGGACCAGTTACTAACATTTTACTAACAGTTTTACCTAGTAGGGCAATAGGGACCAGTTTCTAACACTTTACTAACATTTTACTAACAGTTTTACCTAGTAGGGCAATGGGGACCAGTTACTAACACTTTACTAACAGTTTTAGCTAGTAGGGCAATGGGGACCAGTTACTAACACTTTACTAACAGTTTTACCTAGTAGGGCAATAGGGACCAGTTACTAACACTTTACTAACAGTTTTATCTAGTAGGGCAATGGGGACCAGTTACTAACACTTTACTAACAGTTTTATCTAGTAGGGCAATGGGGACCAGTTAACACTTTACTAACACTTTACTAACAGTTTTATCTAGTAGGGCAATGGGGACCAGTTAACACTTTACTAACAGTTTTAGCTAGTAGGGCAATGGGGACCAGTTAACACTTTACTAACAGCTTTACTAACAGTTTTAGCTATTAGGGCAATGGGGACCAGTTACTAACACTTTACTAACAGCTTTACTAACAGTTTTAGCTATTAGGGCAATGGGGACCAGTTACTAACACTTTACTAACAGCTTTACTAACAGTTTTAGCTAGTAAATCCGTGTGAGGGTTCTTGGGCTGTTTTGTTCACCCATAAATTGTGTATGTTTTAGTTATGTGAGTCAATATTAATATAAAAAAACAGTTTTCAAACTTAATTTGACAATCTTCTCCCTTATTTTGTTGTTCCTCTATTATATTAGGAGAATTTCCTTATCTCTATTACATAGTATGTACTGTACATGCTGAAAAGCTACTGAGTTATTCTATGATAGATCAGTAGGACAATCTTTCAACATCACCTTGCATTAAAAAGCTATAAATTACATGTAAGCACCTACCTGGAAAGACCTTCCATGGCCTGTCTGGTAACATGATGCATCTTGGTCCAACCAGGCAGCTTCGGATCTAAAACACACCTTTCATGAAATTTCCCAAAACCATATCAAAAGTCAGTTGCAAAGCCTTCAGTGCTTAAATTCATCTGCCATGGAGGTAACTCTTTGCTGGTTTATACTTCACATTAAAAGCTGCTAAGATCTAGCAGACATAAAAGTACTCATTTCTTCAAACCTTTGACCATAAGAAGTTGACATGTTAGTAGAAATCATGCCATATAGCTATTTGCATTCATTGCTTTGGGCACTATTCTTTACATACAGTAATATACTTATAGTTGCAGTGCCCTAGTTTGTAGTAATAGTAGTTGGTGTACCTAACTTTACTAAAGTAGGCTTATGCCATATGACTTACAAACTATTTTTGTGTGTGTGTGTGTGTGTGTGTGTGTGTGTGTGTGTGTGTGTGTATGGGTACCTGTCAAATTTTCGAACGCTCAAAATTTCGAATGTTACATGGTCGAGGCCAAACGTTCGAAATTTTGAGTGCTTGAAGATAGACTTTCAACGGCACCATATGGTGCAGATAGGGAGAATTTCCCTTTTGTGCACTGAAGTGCGGTCTCAGAGTTGGTATATTTAAGCAGGGGGGTGTGGGGGTGCAAGGGGGCTTGCCTCCCTGCCTACACTGTTAAAGTGTTTTTTTCTGTGTTTTTTTTTTTATGTTCGAACATCCAAATGTTGAACATTTGGTCTTGACCATGTAATGTTCGACATTTTGGATGTTCAAACATTTAACATAGACCCGTATATATATATATATATATATATATATATATATATATATATATATATATATATATATATATATATAAAAAATCTATATGCGTATACACACACACACACATATGTATGTATGTATGTATGTATACACACACATATATATATATATATATATATATATATATATATATATATATATATATATATATATATATATATATACATACAAACATACACACATAACTTTACCCCCCTCTCACCCCCTAATGGGCCCATATCTATACAGAAAGAATGCAGAGTCCCTGTAATCGCAACTACACAGGTAAAAGCTGCACTCTTTAAAGCCAAAAACACAGAATCCATGGGACCGGACAACATCCCAGGTTGCGTTTTACATGGACTTCAGAACGAACTGGCTCCCCAACTAAGCACCATGTTCAATCATAGCCTCACATCAGGCTTTGTGCCCACTGAATGGCGCACAGCAACACTTATCCCAGTCCACAAAGGGGTAGCCACCACTGATCCCGGGAACTATCGCCCTATTAGCATGATGAGCCTGGTCTGCAAGGCCATGAAATGTATCATCATGGAACTCATAAACAAAGACATTGGTAACCTCCAAACTCTGGACCCCACCCAGTTTGGGTTTGTGAAAGGCAGATCATGCCTCCTGAACCTGATCAACTTCTTTGAGGCAGTCACCAAAGCTGTAGATGAGGGTAAGGTGGTTCATACGGCCTATCTTGACCTAGCCAAGGCTTTTGACACAATCCCACATTCTAGAATTATAGCTAAACTCACTAAACTAGGTATAAATCCCTACATCACAAGATGAGTTGCCAACTGGCTCACTGACAGAACCCACGCTGTAAAAGTTGCAGACTCCAAATCTGACTTCAAACCATTGACAAGTGGAGTACCACAGGGTACAGTCACTCCTGTTTAGTATCTACTTCTCTGAACTACAGGCTAATGCAGAAGGCCTTTGGCTAATGAAGTTTGCAGATGGACTGCAAACTAGGAGCCATAGTTGAGTCCCCAAATGATGTGGACTTCCTACAAAAGGGCCTCACTGATACAGATGACTGGTGTCAGAGCCATGGCCTCAAGCTCAATGCCAAAAAGTGCCTTCTTATCCCCTTTGGTAAAAACTCTGTACCCATGAACTACTACATAGGCAGCAGTCTATTTAACACCCAATATGTGATAAGAGACCTTGGGATCCAGGTGGGCAGTAGCTTCTCGTTTGATAATCACATTGTCACAGTAGTCAGGAGGTCTTTCTATGTGGCACACCATCACAAAAGGGTTCTCATCCAGGAAAAAAAGAGGTCATTGTTCCCCTCTACTCGACGGTCATTAGACCCATTATGGAGTACAATGCCCCTTTTTGGAATCTACCTCACAAGACATCTGCAGCAGCTGGAAAGGCTACAGAAGTACCTCACAAAGAGGATTACTGGCCTCAGACAGATGCCCTACACTGACCATCTCAAAAAAATTCTGCTTTACTCCGTAGCATATCGCCTACTCCGAGGTGATCTCTGCCTAACATATAAAGCTATGTCAAACCCAGAGCTGTTGGACATGCTACATCTAAAGAAATCCCAATCCCTCCAAGCTACATGCTCTAGGGGCCTAAATCTTGTCACCACAATAAACAGAACATGCTGGACAGATAGATTCCTGTCCCAGAGACTTCGTATACTCTGGAACAAGCTACCCATCTATGTCAAGCAAAGTTCTTCATTAGCACTCTTCAAGAAAAATCTTGATGAGTGGATGGGAAATAGGAAATACACCCCGGGGATCACTTCTGTGGCTCTGCTCGACAGTGGTACAGGAAAATAACTTTCTTGGGTGGTGTAAGCCAGGGAACCTCGTTGACTAGGCTTACTTAGGCCCTTGAGCTCTTGAGCTGATAGCATAGTACCTACCTATGTATACACACATACACATACACATAGATACATAGAAATATGTTTAATTTTTTTTCTATATATTTTATAAAGATATATGTTTTATAGATCTTGCTAGGGAATTTCAGTATCACATGTCTGGAACAATCATCCATGAGATATAAGAAACACTTGTGAACCAAGATTGCTCAAATAAGCAGACAGACAACATTTCTCATCTGAATGGACCTGCAGTTATGACTTTTACCCATAAGCTCCATTGTCCTCGGTGAGTCTTAAAGACTGGGGTTATGTCAACTGTGTTTAAGCTGCAGCTCTTGTTATGTGATGTCTGTTCTGGCCGTGGCTTGAAGGCAGAACAGGACCCAGAATGGAGTCATCAGTCAGTGACCGTACAGGTAATGAGCCTGTGTGTGTGAAAGCATTGCTTTCGCTTGGTGCAGAATATTCCTCACAGGTTTTGGTTTGGATAAATTGGCAAGAATTGAAATCATGAAATAGAGACACACACACACACAAATTCAACTTTATGTTCATTAAGAAATGCTGGTAACACATTTTATACACTGACATTCAGAGAAACTGTTCTCTGGGGGAATCACTGAGATCTATTTTCTTTGGGTAGTTTGAGCTGGAAGTGTACAAGGCTTTTATTGTGAGAAAGGGTCATTCAAATGGAAAACATTGATTCACTGAAAAGGCTGCCATATTGTCAATGTTAAGCACTGGTTTTACTTTTATCCATGGTGAAATATGGAAGCATTTTAGTGTTTCACATTACGTAAAGGTAATAAGCTTATTCATGCATTTTATACACTGAGTGTGTTCTACTGGTATCATTATAGGAGTTTCATATTTGCAGAAATTAAACCAATTTTTATATTAAGGGAGGCAGTATTCTCATTTTCATCTTTACCTGATTATCAGGGATGTTCCTTGGTATCTTTTCTAATTCATTTTCTCTTAAACTAGCAATGTCGCAAGCAAATTTTATTTATACTTGCTTGTGCACAGTACGCCAAACCACATCTTCTTTTTCCAAGATAGTTAATTTATCCCGTGATTTCTTTGGCAGAGGTAAACATATTTTTGGGATCAAAGATTTAATTCATTGAGGGGAAAGGTTTGAGACCATAGTCTGCCATTCCAAAATCAAAGAAGATAACCTGTGGCAGTTATTAGCAGATTAATGAGATGTAAAGGCCACATAATATGTCACTATAGTTTAGTTTTGCAATTGGGTTATTGGTTAACCTAGACACTAAAGTAGTCACAAAGCTTTTATCCATCAAGGATAATGAAGTGGTAGCAGATGAATTAATAGAAAAGTGATATTAGCAAGTAGAGTCATTGGCCCCTTTCCCCAACCTCCCTGGCCTAACTTCAAATAATCCCCCACAAGTTTACTTCCTACAAAAGAAAGAGGGATAATTCCATTTAATTCACCACCTTTCATACCCAACACGTGTCAGCTAATGACTTTGTTTTTAGGAATCAAACTAAAGTCCATTATCCTTCATTAAAACAGGCTGCTGAAGCCATTATTGGATTTTCAGATTCCTGGCTGTATAAAGTTGACATCCAGTCAGCCTTTCATCTTTTGATCATCAGGCAAGAAGACTGGCTCCGTTTAGGCTTCCAATATGATGGCAAATTCTTTTTGATAAAGCAATGGGGTGTTCACTGGCTTACACTACCTTTGAGGTCTTTAGTTCAAAATACATTGGTGTGGGTAGCAAAGGGCTTCTTTTCACACAGCTATTCACTATTTGGATGGCCTTCTGACAGCAGGAGAAGGCAGGGACAGGGCTTTGTAAGGGATGGCAAAATTCATAGACTTTTGTGCAGAATTGGGCATTGCTTTGGCTGAGGATAAATAAGAAGGACCAAGTCAGGCCATAACATTCTTGGGATTACTAAATGATGTTCTAGCCACTGCCTTTAAGCTTCCTGGAGATAAATTGGAACACCTATGGTAATTAATTGAGAAATGTATAGTAGCTCACAAGGTCCATGTAGGGGAAGCTATGCAGATCCATGGTTTGCTGAACTTTGCTTGCAGTGCCATCGCTACAGGCAGGACTTTTCTTCAGCCCATTTCTAACCTCTTTAAAGGTGGTAAGCCCAAGCACCATAGGATGCATATCACAGGCCTAGTCAAGAAGGACATCCAGCTATGGTATACTTATATTAGCCAATTTAATGTAGCCGCCTTGTGGCAGTCGGCTTGGGCCTTGTGCACAGAGTTACAACTTTATACAGATATGATGGCAGGTTTTAGCATGGGTGGGTACTTTCAGGGCAATTGATTTTTTGCCAAATGATCACAGTCATGGTCTGATGAGAGAAAGCTGGATATAACCATTTTAGACATTTTCTCCATCTGGGTAGCCACATTGTTATGAAAAGACCAACTACAGAACTGCAAGATTTCCTTTTTTTCTAACAACCTTTCAGTAGTACATGCCTTGAGCAAACAATCATCCAAGGCTAGGTGGGTACAGTCAGTGATTAGGTTATTAGTAAAGCTAAGTTTGCAAATTATTTTAACTTTTTCCAGTCTTCATAAACCAGGCCGTGACAATGAAATAGCTCACAGTCAATCTCAGTTTTGTTTTGCCAGGTTTTAGCAGTTGGCCTCAGATGCAGCTCCTTTGGGAACCCATATACCTCTGGAAGTGGGACTTATTGGAAAAGATTAGCAGGAAACTTTTGGTTAGTTCCTGGGCTGGGAATTCTAGGAAAACATACTCTTTGTCTTTACAGTCTTTTAAGATCTTTTACCAAGCAGTGCCCTGGGTCCTCAGACCCTGGGATCTATTGTTATTTTTACAGTTCTTAGTTCACAAATGTTCCAAGGGAGATTTGCCCAGCACATTACAGATACATTTGGCAGCTTTAGGCTGGTTAGCTTTTTTTTTTTTGGTAGAGATTACTGATTTTTCAAGCCAGTGGGTCACCATCAAGATCCTAAAAGGGTGTGAGAATGTCAGAGTGGTAACTAAGGACCTCAGGAAACCTACAGGCCACCACCTCCTGGGTATTATTGCCAAGGGTATCTCTCTCTGGATAATTTTTATTCTTTTACATTACGGTCAACCTTGTTTACATACCTAAATCCTTGGGCTTTTTGGGCAAGTGAATTACTAGATTATCTATGCTAGCAGGTTATCATGACTGACAGAGAATGTGTCTAAATTTGAGTAGGCAAATCCAAAACTGATCTAACAGCCAAGGTGCATTGAGTTTGCTTGGACAAGGGTAGTACACTGGCTATTTGCCCAATTCACTGGGTGACTTTATTGAACAAGTTAACTAACAAGTCCAAACAGTATGGTCCACTCTTCTGCCTAGAGTCTGGCTGTCCTGTCACTTTAGTGGACATCAACCAAACCTTAGTCAAAACCCTCACTTATAAGGACATCCTGGCCAGAGGCTACTTATCACATCCTTTCATATAGACCATACATCTGACTTAGCAATTAAAGTTCACTCTAGTAAAGTTCTCAAGAGAACTTGGAGGTGTTTATCTGATGCTTTTTTTATTCTATGTTCGATAGTACCAGCGCAGTTTTATGTTGCAAGAAGAAATTATTATGGATCATGGGCCATTCTTTCATCAGAAGTGTGAAACAGCAAGCGTCATCATGTCCTCCAGGACTTAAAGAGTCTTTAGGACACAATCAATGGGAAGTTCATCATTCTGGTTTCCCCGGGCTGTCATAGTTCCAGTTTTGGGAGCTTTTCTGACAGTTATCAGTCTCCAGCACGTTACTTAAGGTATTGATTATTCACCTTGGTGGCAATGACTTAACTTTAGACCCTAAAAAAAGATTTTACTAGCCAGAATTTTGTCACATTTACACAGGATTTGTTCTCTATATCCTGAAATGTTTTTATTTTCATTCTCTAGTTTGCCAAAATTATATTGGCATGGAGCCAGAAAAGGTGCAGCACTAGAGATGTCCAGAAAATGTATTAACCACAGATTGGCCTGGGCTACCAAGCAGATTGGCTTTCAGGTGAACAAAATAGTGACTTTGCTTTACCTGAGAAAGACTTTTATGACCCTGATGGACTTCACTTAAATAGTTTAAGTTTTGAATTATTCAATCTTTAAGTTACTTTAACAATTGAGGAATTCTTCAAAGATGACAATATTGAATTAGGTAAAAAAAAAGTCTAGAGAGGCTACTGGTAGGGAGGGGGGGTTACAGCATGGCAAGCATGCCTGTGGTCAGCTGCCTCTTGGATTTCCATCTTGGATTTCCTCTGCTTATCCTAAGTGGCCTCTTACGGTTATCAGATTGGTTTGTGTTTAAGCCTTGTGTAAGGCAAATTATTTTTGGGCTGGGAGGTAAGCCCAAAGTACTTTTGGTCCAAGACAGTCTAGTTTACACACCCAGACCCTTGAATTAACCAGAAAGGACTTGGTCACAGCAACTGACACTTAGTGACAGTTGTGATAACTGTGATTATGATGTTGTTTTAGTTGTTTGGCAGCATTCATGCTTGCTGAATATGTTTTAACAAAATGGTTGCAAAGGCATACTTGCTGTGTTTACTGATTCGGCCTTAGAGGACAAAAGTTGCTTAAATAAAAGCTCCATTGTCTTTGGATGAGTCAAGAGGGCAGGGCTTATGGGAGCTGTTTTTAAGGTGCAGTGCTTGTTATGGGACATCCGTTCCATCAGAAGCTTGAAGGAACCCAGGGGTGTGTGGGAATAGAGGGATATGGTGGGGAGTGAAGTGAGCCCGTGCGTAGCAAGGGTGAATGGAGTGGGCTGAGCCAAGGAACTCAATTAAGAGCAGACAACACTGTTAATGGGAGTTAGTCAGCAGAGACCCAAGATTATCTAAGCACAAATAAAGATTTAAAGTCCTGCAAGGAAAATGCAGGGGGATGCAGGTCCTAGAGTGTGAGTCTCTGCTAGTACTGAACAAAGTTACAGGAACACAAAGATATTTAAGTGTAAACCTATACAGGGTGCTTGTAAGACACCAGAAAGATGAAACTTTTAAAGTGTCCTGTTAAACTGTGAGGAAGCTTGCAGATAGATCCGGTGAACAGGTATCAGCACACTGTTGCAGATTAACTCTAGTGAAAGTAGCTGCTAGGTAGATTGACTACAAAAGTAAAAAGGGAATATAAACATATAAAGCTACAGTTACTTAGTAAAGAGGGTCAGGGTAGAGCAGATAAGGAAGGAGGAAACTCTTGTTTTTTTTGTTCTTAAAATATAGTACAATTATTACAGCAGCTGAGAGGTTTTCAAATCAGCAAGTGCACAGGTATATGACGGAAATATTATTTCAGAAAATGTGACTTGACCCTAAGAGTAATACTAAAGTACAAATGGTATAAATTTTAGCTGTAGGCAGGTTCAAAAGAGCTTTGCCTATTAATACAATAAAATGGCTACTGCAGAGAGAGACAAACAAACCTAATAAGCTAAAGGTTTTAGCAGAATATGTATTTCTTAATGATACAATGCTTACAAATGAATTGTCTGCAACCCAGTCTAAAACTGAAACAAAAATGTTATTTCTCCCTGGGGGGGGTGGGGGGGGGATGGCTCATTGCCAAGTTCTGTGTTTCAAATACTGAAAAAAACAGTGCCAGTAGGAATGTAAAAAAACAAAAAAACAAAATGCATCCCTTAGGTTAAGATGCGGCTAGCAAGTGTGCTACGTCTGCAGCTTGGAAAAATCAGTCAGCTCTGTCTCTGTATTACAACCAGGTTAGTAAAATTTACTGTGGTTTTAAAAGGAATGGAGAGTAAAGCTCTGAATTTTTGAAGCATGATCTTTCTCAAGCTTTCTGTATTATGTAAGCATAAAATTAGCAGCAGTCAGGCAGTAGAAGTAATATACATACATGGCAACAGAAACAAGTATACCATTATATATGTACAAAATTATAAAGTCCATGGAAAGTGTTGCATTCTGTGACTATGACTGGTGATTTAACTCATGATGTAATATTAGGAAAGCACTTTCCCCATTTTTAAGCACTATCTATAGACATGGCATTGCAAGCTGATACACTCATTCATTTTAAAAATTGGAGGTTGTAAAGCTCATATACAGACTCAGAGCCATAATCAGAATAGAGTTGGCACAGGAACCACAAAGGGGCTAGCTTTTGCTATGACGAAAAGTTATAAAAGGGTCCAGAGACATAGCTCAATGCAACCCAAAATTGTAAAAAATGCCAGTACAATAAATGAAAATGTACTGAATGGAAAATGTAATAATTGACAGTTCAAGAAAGAGATGAGAACAAAACCTAAATGAAATGCTAGTACAGAAAAAGACAAGGATACAGGTGAAAAAAATGCACTTGAATGAAGACTGAAAAAAGTCAGTACAGAAAGTGAAGTAATCAGAAAAATGCAGAACTTTGAGCACATTTCTGCTAGTGTAAAGCAGCAACTACAAATAAAAGCAAATTGTCTGTCTCACAGGTACCTTTAAGACATAATACAAGAACAAACAATGATGAATTTTATTCTGCAATACCACTGGCAATAAGAAAGTAAAATAAGAAAGGTGGTATCTCCTCATATCAAGGAAAAATACTGTACTCAAGTGGCCTGTGCTGGTAGTCAAGGAAGTGAAGCAAAGGGTGACTTTTTGCAAGGGATGAAATATAACAAGGTAAAAAACAACAAAAAAGCAAGTTAGCTGCTTTAAACTTCACAAAGACCAATTTATTGTAAGCGCTTTCGTCAAGGCAAATGCCCCAACTTCATCAGACAACTCAAAAGCCATAAAAACCTCCATTTTATACTCACATTCAACATAATTAAACAATTAAACAGTTAAATCCTTGATTGAATAAGAAGTTATGTACTCACCATAACGTTCCATCTGAGTAGGTATCTTCAATTGTCCTCAACCTTTGGGATACGGATCCGATCTCGGATCCGAGCCGGCAACTTCTACCACAGCATAGATCCGAGCTCCTAGCTCCTCCCTTTACCCATAATCTCCTGCCTACCCTGACTGACCTCAGATCAAGTTTGCCCCATAGCACAGCTGATAAAAGTGTCCCAAAGGGAACAGATGCTAAGAACCTCAAAACGATCATTTTGGTCAGGGGGAAGGAGGGGGGATGGTTGCAGACAAATGAAGATACCTACTCAGATGGAACGTTATGGTGAGTACATAACTTCTTAATCTGAAGTAGGAACTTCATTTGTCAGCAACCTTTGGGACAGAGTCCCCAGCTACCTAAATCTTGGGTGGCCTTCATGGAAGGATATTCCGGAGCACCGCAGAGCCAAAGGACGCCCTACCACGGGAGACAACATCTATTTTATAGTGACTGATAAAGGTGTGAGATGAAGCCCAAGTGGCTGCGGAACAAATGTCATCCAAGGGAACCCTAGCTTGAAAGGCCACCGATGTGGCAATGGCCCTAGTAGAATGAGCATGGACTCCTTGAGGTGCAGGCCTTCCCGAGCTCTGATATGCTAAGAGAATACAACTTGAGATCCATCGAGAGAGAGAAACTTTAGAAACTGGCTTACCGAAATTACTTTTGGCAAAGGAGATAAACAACTGATCGGATTCCCTATGATCAGCAGTTCTATGAATATAAAAACGTAGCTGTCTGTGTACGTCTAAGGAATGCAGCTTGTACTCTCCTTTGTTTTGAAAGTTGGGGAAAAACACTGGGAGATTGATAGATTGATTAATGTTCGCTTCTGAAGATACCTTAGGTAGGAAGGACGGATTGATCCTGAGGTAAACTCTATCCGGGTGAAAGACCAAATATGGTGGTTTGACACAAAGAGCTTGCAATTCCAATACTCTTTTGGCTGAAGTTATGGCTACCAAAAAAGGCTGTCTTCCAAGAGAGAAATTTGAGATCAACCGTGGTCGTTGGTTCGAAAGGGGGACCAGTCAAGGCCTGTAAGACTAGGGATAAATCCCATGGAGGTACCACCTCTTTGACTGGAGGCCTAAGGAGGAAGGTACCTTTGAGGATGGTCTTACACAGTTTGGAAGTGATAAGAGGGCCAGACTCTTGCCCCACGTGATAGTATGAGATTGCTGCAAGTTGTACCTTGACTGTGGGAGAACTAGCCCCCTGGTGAAAGAGAGAGGTTAGAAAATCTAGAACCGACACTATTGGAGCCGTAAAAGGGTCTAAACGACGGTGTTCTGCCCAGATGGAGAAGCGTTTCCACTTACTCTGATAAACCCTCCTGGTGGAAGGCTTGTGAGCTGCTACCAGAATGGCTTTGACAGGTGATGAGATCCCGGGAGTCCTTATGAGGAGTGGAACTGGAGCAACCAAGCCGTCAGCTTGTGGTTGACCAGGTTCTGAGTCGGAAGATCGAGAGGGTGAGAAATGAGATCCGGGAGGGGATCCAGAATCCATGGCGGATACACTAGGTGAGACCATAGGTAAGGGAACCATGTCTGACGAGGCCAGAATGGGGCAATGAGGATCATCTTGCTCCCCAACTGACTGGCTTTCTGCAATAATTTCAATATCAGGGGAAGAGGAGGGTAAGCATAAAGCAGACCGGGAGGCCAAGCATGAACTAGAGAGTCTCTCTGGGACTCCCGGAGGATCAGAGCAATGTCGTTGCATTTGGTATTTGAAGGAGAGGCAAAAAGATCGCAACAAGGTCGCCCCCATTGGGCAAATACTTGCTCTGCAACTCGAGGGTTGAGAGACCATTCATAAGGAGCCAGGATAGTACGACTGAGCCTGTCCGCTAGAATGTTGGACCATCCCGGAATGTGCGTTGCTATGAGAAAGCGGTTGGTGGAAATCACCCATTCCCACACTCTCATGGCCTCGCAGCAAAGGGGGTAAGACCTGGTTCCCCCCTGTTTGTTGATGTACCAGATGACTGACATGTTGTCTGTCTGTACTGCAATCGTCCCTACCGGGAGAGAGCTGTGTAGTGCCTGCAATGTCAAAAGCACCGCCCTCATCTCTAGGACATTGATATGCAAAGAGGTCTCTACGTCGTTCCACGTGCCTTAGACTGTCCTGCCTGAAAAATGCCCCCCCACCCCAGGCGAGAAGCATCCGTGGTCACTGTGTTGACTGGCGATGGTAGTGAGAAGGGACGTCCCGTGTGGAGATTGGGGGACTGGAGCCACCACACGAGCGACCTTCTGCAAACCTCGCTTAAGGGAATGGGATGAGACAGGGGGTTGCAAGAGAGGGACCATTGTACCTGGAGGGTCCACTGCAGGACCCTCATGTTCAACTGGGCCAATGGCAGCAGAGGGATTGCAGCCGCCATAGATCCTAAAGCCCACAGGACCAATTCCACCAAAGGAGTTTGCAGTTGAAGGATGGCCTGCACGTGCAAGATCAGGTTCCAAAGCCGATCTGGAGTCAAGAATGCAAGCATCTGTCTGGAATCCAGTCTCGCCCCTATAAAATCCAACACCTGTGTAGGGATCAGAGAGGATTTGGTCATGTTGATAGTTAGTTCTAATAGTGGAGCCAGACTGAGGAAATAATCCCTGCATGAGCAAAGTAGATGCCTTGTTGGGGCCGTGAGGAGCCAGTCGTCCAGGTACGGAAAGACCTGAATTCTCTGGTGTCTCAGGTGGGCCGCTATTATCGCCAGGACTTTGGTGAACACCCTGGGGGCTGAGGTGAGGCCGAAGGGGAGGGCCCTGAATTGAAAGTGACTGGCTCCCAGCCGGAAGCGGAGAAACCTCCTGGAACGCCTGTCCACTAGAATGTGATAGTACGCATCCTTGAGGTCTGTGGAGCACATCCAGTCATCCTCCCGCAATAAGAGGAGGACGGATTGCAACATGACCATTCGGAACTTTTCTTTGGGTACCGCCAGGTTTAGGAGAGAGAGGTCGAGGATGGAACTCCAGTCCCCCGTCTTTTTTGACACCAGAAAGAACCTGGAGTAAAACCCTAATCTGACTTGATCTGGGGGGATGGGCTGGATGGCTCTTTTTTGCAGAAGCTGCTGAATTTCTGCAGCAGCCGCCTCCCTCTGACTGGGTGGTACGTCGGGGAGGCCTCTGATTCTGGGGGTTATGATAAAGGGAATTTGGTAACCTCTGGATATAATACGAAGCACCCAGCGATCCGTTGTTATGGACTCCCACATTGCTAGGTGCCTCGAAAAACGCCCCCCGACTGCCTCCAGAGTGGAGCAGCCGGGCAACCCCTCAGGGGTTCTGCATGGGCCTCCCAGAGAACGGTTCTCTGGACCCAAAATTCCTGGGACCCCCTCTGCCTCTGGGGCGGCATCCTCCCTGTCCTCCTCTGCCATGAGAGGACTGGTTGTCCTGAGCAAACTGGGATTGATGCGATTTTCGGAACCACATCTTCTTCTGACCCTTTTGGTTCTTGGAAAAGGACCTCTGGGGCGCAGAGAAGCAGACTCCGACGGCAGACAAAGTCTTCCCGTCTTTCTCGCTCTGGACAAGAGTGTCACGAACGGTTTTGCCGAACAGTGCAGAACCATCAAAAGGGGCATTCGCGAATGATGCCTTAAAGGGTTCCGAGAGGTCACAGTGATGGAGCCAGGCCTGTCTCCTCATGACAAGCCCGACTCCGCCTGCTCTAGCGGCTCCCTCCGTAGCATGAGACAAAAGCTGCATAGAGGTGTTAGAAATAGAACGGAGGGTGGCCATTCAGGAGGAATACAGATCCTTGTCTCCCTCCGACATGGACCCTGTGAGGGAAGCAGCGTATTCCTTAATTAGATCCCGCTGCATCCGAATAACGTGTGCCATGTAGTTCAAGGCCCTCATAGAGAAGGTCGCTGAACTGAAGGCCCACTTCCCAAGACGGTCCATCGCGCGAGACTCCTTGCTCAGAGGATAAACCGTGGGGCTCTCCTGAGCCAACTCTTTCTTGGTGGCTGCAGCCACCAACATGGCATCCACAGGGGGACCTCTGCTCCAGTGTGATCTCTCTGCAGGGGGGCTCAAAATTTTGTCCGGGCACTTGGGGATTGGCTCTATGGTGTCCGGTTCCTTCCAAGCCCTAGTGGATATGAGATCCACCAAGGGGTCGGGTGGAGGGGACACCCAAGAGGTAGATGGTCCTGCCTCGAACGCCTCAAGGAATACGGATTCATCAGAGGAAGCCTTGGGGGCAGACCACCCACTCCTGATTTTGAGCATTTCCATGATGTCTTGAAGGAGACATCCTCGGGGGGTGACCTAGTGGAGCCTTCCCCTTCATCTAAGTCCGTATCTTCGGTGAGACTCTCAGGGGAGTCTATGTGCCTCCTCTTGCACTTTGCCTTGTGAGGAACCTCCTCAGGGGGGCTGTCCGAGGAGTCCTCACGGGCTGTATCTTGTTCCACTGGAACTCCTAGAGGCGCTGAGGTAGGCTGCCCTGAGGGCCGGATGAGGGGATCCAGGACCAGATGAGAAGGAGTGCGGGAGGGAGCCGAAGCCAGGACCGGAGGCCTGGAAGCACTTGACAGTGCCCTCTCCACTGCAGCGAAAGCCGAGGGGGAGCCTCTCTCTGACGGATCCGAGACCCAACTCCCACTCGGATCCGAAGCGGGGATCGGACCCGGCACCGAGAAGGTCGGATCCGAGGGACCAGTGTGCTCTGACTGGGACAGAGCCGAAAGCACACCGAATCCCTCGAATCCGAAGCTCGGCCCACGGCTCTGATAGGTCCGATCCAACAAACTCGAGGGAGCTTTCCATTTCCACCTGGTATGTGAATTCTAAGAAGTTGGTAAACTCGGTTATTTTTGTAATAAATTCATCTACCATGCTTGTTTGGCCCTTCCACACAAAAAACATGTTGTCTTGGTACCTTGTGTGCCATGCTACATTATCCTTGTAGATATTATTACTAAAAAGGAAATGCCTTTCCCAAAATGCCATTACGCAATTGGCAAAACTGCCACCACAGGTTGAGCCCATGGCCACTCCTGTTTTCTGCAAATAAAGGTCTCCATTAAAGTATATAAAATTATTTGATAACACTATTTTCTAGTAATGTTTCAGTCACATAGATGTCCAAATTTCCAGCTCCTTTTAAATGTAGGAACTCCCTAACCCATTGTATTCCAAGCATTTGTGTAATTACGGTATAGAGGTCCTTTATATCCACAGTTAAGAAGGCAAACTCATTATTATATTCTAAATTATTAATGCCTTCTAAAAATCCCCATGAATCAGAACAAATTTGTGTTTCATTTCTTAGAGCTTCAATTTATTGTCTATGTATTTTGCACATGCGTATGTAATCGACGCCCTCCCATCTACTATGAGCCTGAGAGGTGGATCATTTAAATTTTTATGTATCTTAGGAGACCCAAATAGAGTTGGTATAACTGGTGCTGGCATATTCAAATATTTTAGGATGTCGATAGTAATACTTGCTTCCAAAAACAGATAATTTAGAACATTGTGAATTCTTTTATATGCCCCATTAAGTTCATTTAAGCTGACATGTTCATAAGTTTCACTTCTTAAATGTTCAAGCATTTTATTAATATACATATCTTGATTCATAAACACCAACCCTCTTCCCTTGTCCGGTTTCATAGCCCTAATGTGACACAATCTTAACAACTGCAAAAAGTCAAGTTCTTCTTGTGTAAAATTTCTTTGTGCTTTATGTTTATACAGTGAGATACTATTTTTGCTTTCAACCATAGCCCTTAAATCCATTTCACAAACACGTTCAAAGAAAGCAAGAGACTCATGGAGGGGTGGGTTAAATAAACTTGAAATCCTAAAACTACTATTCAGTGAAGAATTGGGCCCCATCAAAGCTGTTAGATTCAATTTCCTTACAAACAGTTTAAGGTCCACAATAGTCTTTAAAAGATCAGCTTTTCTATCAGGCACAAAGGTAAGCCCCTTAGCAAAAGTATCCACCATATTTACATCAATGTCCAGAACAGTATAATTAAATATTTTAAAATCTTGCAAAGAACTCACATGTATCTTCAAATTTTGTTCTTCCCTTGTCATCTTTTGCAATAATTCTGGCGTCAAAATCAGGATTTTCGGGGACGCCAGCATAACCAACAAGGCCAGTGGATGAGCAACAAAAGGAACCGGGAAATGCAACGGAGACGCCAGAATTATCGCAAAAGTTGACAAGGGAAGAACAAAGTTTGAAGATACATGTGAGTTCTTTGCAAGATTTTAAAATATTTAATTACACTGTTCTGGACATTGATGTAAATATGGTGGATAGTTTTGCTAAGGGGCTTACCTTTGTGCCTGATAGAAAAGCTCATCTTGCAAAGACTATTGTGGACCTTAAACTATTTGTAAGGAAATTGAATCTAACAGCTTTGATGGGGCCCAATTCTTCACTGAATAGTAGTTTTAGGATTTCAAGTTTATTTAACCCACCCCTCCATGAGTCTCTTGCTTTCTTTGAATGTGTTTGTGAAATGGATTTAAGGGCTATGATTGAAAGCAAAAATAGTATATCACTGTATAAATATAAAACACAAAGAAATTTTATACAAGAAGAACTTTACTTTTTGCAGTTGTTAAGATTGTGTCACATTAGGGCTATGAAACCGGACAAGGGAAGATGGTTGGTGTTTATGAATCAAGATATGTATATTAATAAAATGCTTGAACATTTAAGAGTGAAACTTATGAACATGTCAGCTTAAATTAACTTAATGGGGCATATAAAATAATTCACAATGTTCTAAATTATCTGTTTTTGGAAGCAAGTATTACTATCGGCATTCTAAAATATTTTAATTTGCCAGCACCAGTTATACCAACTCTATTTGGGTCTCCTAAGATACATAAAAATTTAAATGATCCACCTCTCAGGCCCGTAGTAGATGGGAGGGAGTCGATTACATACGCATGTGCAAAATGCATAGACAACAGATTGAAGCCCTATCTAAGAACTGCAACACAAATTTGTTCTGATTCATGGGGATTTTTAGAAGGCATTAATAATTTAGAATATAATAATGAGTTTGCCTTCTTAACTGTGGATATAAAGGACCTCTATACCGTAATTCCACAAACGCTTGGAATATAATGGGTTAGGGAGTTCCTACATTTAAAAGGAGCTGGAAATTTGGACATCTATGTGATTGAAACATTACTAGAACTAGTGTTATCAAATAATTTTATGTACTTTAATGGAGACCTTTATTTACAGAAAACAGGGGTGGCCATGGGCTCACCCTGTGGCGGCAGTTTTTCCATTTGCGTAATGGCATTTTGAGAAAGGCATTTCCTTTTTAGTAATAATATCTACAAGGATAATGTAGCATGGTACACAAGGTACCAAGACAACATTTTTTTGTGTGGAAGGGTCAAACAAGCATGGTAGATGAATTTATTACAAAAATAACAGAGTTTTCCAACTTCTTAGAATTCACATACCAGGTGGAAATGGATTCTATCAGTTTTTTAGACATTCGGATAACTAAGGATAAAAGTAATAATAGGTATACAACAACCATTTATAGAAAGCCCATCTATTCAAATGCCTTTCTGCACTTTACAAGCTGTCACCCATATTTTCAAAAGAAAGCTGTTGCAAAGGGCTAAATAGTAAGGGCAGCCAGAATGGTTTCTGCAGATAGTGATTACATATTGGAATGTGCAAATTTGAAAGACATGTTTCTTAAAACGGGGTACCCAGAACCTTTCCTTACACATATTACAGATTAAGTTAACTTTAAAAGACCTTCTGGCCATTTTAGACCCATAGTACAGAATGGCTACCAAGGTGACTATAGGGGTGATGATATACAAATTCCTGTTGAAACAGAACACATGGGTACTCAACCAAGAACAGTTAGTAATGTAACAACTAGTCTATTGATTACATATTCCTTAGACGTTAGTTACATTAAGGACATCATACTGAAGAATTGGACAATAATCCTGGAAAATAACAGAATTAATAAAGTGTTGGAATCACGACCACTTTTTACATATAGAAGAGGCCCAAATTTGAAAAGCCTTTTAGAAAGATAGAGCCATGAGCATACATTTAGAAATGGTATGGGTAAATGTCGGCACTGTCAGCAATGCAAGTACATAAAATTAGGAAAGCAGTATACCATTAGAGATAGACAATATGTAATAAGAGGAAAGTATACTTGTGATTCCCAGGGAGTAGTATATGTGGCATTATGTGAATTTTGCCCATCATTTTATATAGACAAAACAGAAAGAAAGCTGAAGCAAAGAATTTATGAGCACCAATATAATATTCAAAAGGGAATTCTGACAAACGCCCTAGCTAAGCACATAGCTGAGAATCCAACACATAAGTTTGCCTTTACAGTAATTCAGAAAGTTGAACCTAATCTAAGAGGGGGACCATGGGAATTAAGATTAGAGAAATGTGAACTTATATGGCAAATTCGGACATCAGCACATACACCCCCTGGGCTGAATGAATATACTTCGATAAAATGTATATTGAAGTTAAAAGAACTTTCTAGATAAAATGTTAACTTAAAGAATATGTTTTTAATCTAATACTTTCGCTATTAAGTTTATTAGATTAGTATAGGTTATATTTATACACAAACTGATATTTATCGTATCTAACTTAAATTTTTTAGATATTTAATTATTTATGCAAGTCATTGATTTATATGGTATTTATATAATGAAAGATAGGGTCCTTTAGAGTTCCTATCATTTTGTCTGATTTTTATTAATTTTCGATATTTAGATTAAATATATATATATATATATATATATATATATATATATATATATATATATATATACAAACAAAAAGTTTTTGTAATACTAAGTATTTTATGATTTTATAATATTTGTTAGGGGTTTTTAATAACATGTAAAAACAAGTTTTTTATACTGTTGCCATAGCTTCTAAGGCATTGCAATAAATTGTAAGTCAGGAAGCAAGGGCACTTTAAATATGAAGTAGTTTAAACTAATGGTTCAATCAAGGATTTAACTGTTTAATTGTTTAATTATGTTGAATGTGAGTATAAAATGGAGGTTTTTATGGCTGTTGAGTTGTCTGATGAAGTTGGGGCATTTGCCTCGACGAAAGCACTTACAATGAATTGGTCTTTGTGAAGTTTAAAGCAGGTAACTTGCTTTTTTGTTGCTTTTTACCAAGTTAGTAAAGTGAACAGTATGAAATATAACAAACTAGAATAACAATATTTCTAGAGGAAGAAGCTACACCTTCCACCTTGAGGTGAGTTACAGAAGAAAGGAAATCAGAATTAGTGGACTTACAAGAGAACAATATAAACTTGAAAAAGACACAATGGGAAGATGATACTTTAGAACAAGAGAAGATAACTGAGGTGATACGGATAAGATTGGGAGCAGTCTGCTCTGATCTTACTAAAGAGTTTACTTTATATGCAGAAGTGTCAGAAAAAGGTATGACTCGAAGAACTATTTGTTAGGCACGCACTTCTGTTTGGTAACAGATTATATGTCCCATTGCATTGGCTAAATAAACAAAGTGATGGTAATACCAAAACATATCACTGGATTCTAACTCCCAGCCCTTTCATAATAGAGTGACATATACCTACTGGCTAGCAGTAATGCTGATGGGTTGACCAGGTCCTACAGCTGCTTGTTGTAGTCATAAAGTCCATCGTTTTGAGTGGGTAGGTGTGGTTGTATTATGTTGGCTATATACAATGTGTATCTGCTTTTAACATGTACTCAGAATGTATAGCTCAGTGTGAAGTGGAGGAATATACTCAAAGCAACAGGCAAATCAAAGATATTTTATTGGCCAGTTACTAGGTATAAAAGGGAGAAACCTGGAAGGGTAAATTCTGAAAGTTATTTCTTTCCATAGAGGATAATCTGAAAGGAAGACCCAGAAAATTGGAGTGAGTTAAAGGCTAGCTTAGGCTTACCTGTGGAGTATACTTTTCAGAAGTATTGTTTTTAGAGATGAAAGCTGGATTTGGAAGAGGCCTGCTCCAAGGAAAAGGACTGTGTAGACTCAACGGTGTCATGAAGGTACTATTTGCTTTACTCTAAAGTTGTAAATTCAGGTGAGTTAATATTTAGTTTATGGATTATTGAATAAACTTGCATTGTAATGACCAATCTTATCCAAAGTCCATGTAACTGCATTTGATAATTCCAACACTCAACAAAGTATGCTTTCAACCAAAATCCCAAGCAGAAAACTTAACAAAGTGAGTATATGACCTCATGAAGGGAACCCATTATATCAGTGTGTACAGTTTACAAGAGAGAATACTCATGTGAGCAAACACTTTTTACTGTTATAAAAAAAGTGAACACTATTATGAGTGAATATTCTTTCCAATGTAGTTTTGCTGGCAGTTTTTTATATGAACAGCAGCAGGATAAGGGAATTTGCACTTAACCCACTGTTATATGATCTCAAAGTTGCTATACTTAATTACCAGGTATTGTGGGGTTACAGGGGGGCCCTCCAAAAAAATATTTTTAGTTTTGCTTATATTCAGTCATTTTAGATTCACTCTAAAATGATTGCCCTTTTGCTCATTTGTTATTTCCTGAGACTATCATATCCATCTCTCTCTCTAAATATATATATATATCTATATATATATCTATATATATATATATATATATATATATATATATATATATATATATATATATATATATATATACATATATATATATATATATATATATATATATATATATATATATATACATATCTATATATATATATATATATATATATATTTGTGTGTATGTGTGTGCCCATGTGTATTTGTTGAGGAAAAATGTATGTCTACATAGACATATCCTTAAGTTCTCATGCAAAACTGGCTCATTATGTACCATACTGAGCAATGTATGCAGAAGTCTGCATAAAATGGTTGACAGCTTGCTTGTAAGCTCTAATTGATCAGCTCTCCTTGCAAGACCCATACTAGTGTTCATTTTCTGAGTCTACATCATAAAGATATATCCAGATTCGATGTTTGCAAGCTGATGTTGGCCATGCTGACTGCTGACTGCTGACATTCAGGGGAAGAGTATGTCCTTCTTTATAATGTGCAGCTGTAGCTTAATCCCTTTGAGAATTAAACCCAGGACCCCCAAGTTCACATTAAATATAGGCAATCAAAGAATGAGACTAAAGAATCCATTTTACAAGACAGAAAAACTACTATAATCTACAGCAAATAAATCAAAACAACTCTCAGAGGTTTTGGGCAGGTTTAAATAAACTATTACATCCTGGACAAACTTCCACCCTGACCCCTGCAGCCACCATTGATAAACCACCTGAAGAAGTCTCAAGCAGTTTTAACTGATTCTTTACAGAGGCAATCCAAGCCTTAGCTAGCCACCTACCTCCAAGCTCCCCTGGCCCTGAGGACAGCACCCCTAGTAACCAGCTCTCATTCAGATTCCAACCAGCTGCCACTTCACTTATCCATACCTTGTTTAAAACATTAAAATCAACTACCCTCTCTGCTGATCTACTCCCTGCCAAGTATCTACAAAAAGCAGCTGATGCCATTGCTTACCCCATCTCTATACTAATCAGTCGAACCATAGTAGAAGCCAAAATCCCCACCATCTGGAAAATATCCTATGTAGTCCCACTTCACAAAGGATGTAGCTCTACTGAACTATCTAATTATAGGCCAATAGCTATACTCTCTCCACTTGCAAAGATTATGGAAAATGTATTCACAGACAACTGCTGCACCACCCAATTCAGAATAACCTTATGGCAGACTCCCAGCATGGCTTCCGACCACACCACAGCAGTACTTCAGCCCTACTAGCCTTTTCCAACACCATAAACCACAATCGCAACAATAATAACATATCCTCTGCCCTCTTCTTGGATCCCTCCAAGACATTTGATATGGTTGATCACCAACTTCTAATCCACACCCTGAAAACATTCTGTCTAGATACTAAAGCCCTTGAATGGTTCCAATCTTATCTGAGTGGCAGACAGCAGGCTGTGCTTTGGCAAAACAAACTATCTAATCTCCTACCCAACTCCCTTGGTGTACCCCAGGGTTCTATACTAGGGCCCCTTCTGTTCTTCATGTTCATCAATGACCTTTATATTGTTATCCCAAAAGTCAGCTGTATCCAATATGCTGATGACTCCACCGTGATCTGCTTGGCCACATTTCAGACAGACTATGGTCAGCTACCCAGAACACCTTCAACATAATAGAAAACTGGCTTTCTGGTATGTCTAGATAATAAACCCTTGAATGGTTCCAATCTTATCTGAGTGGCAGACAGCAGGCTGTGCTTTGGCAAAACAAACTATCTAATCTCCTACCCAACTCCCTTGGTGTACCCCAGGGTTCTATACTACGGCCCCTTCTGTTCTCCATGTTCATCAATGACCTTTATATTGTTATCCCAAAAGTCAGATGTATCCAATACGCTGATGACTCCACCCTGATCTGCTTGGCCACATTTCAGACAGACTATGGTCAGCTACCCAGAACACCTTCAACATAATAGAAAACTGGCTTTCTGGTCGTCGCCTGATCTTAAATCCTAAAAAAAAAACCTGTTACTTTTCTCATCAACTCACAGGTCTACTGCTTTTACCTTTACCATAAAATCCAATAATGGCACTATAATCTCCCCAGACACCTCTACAAAACTATTAGGTGTTATCATAGATAATCTTAAATTCGACCTGCATGTCAATCCAACCATCAAAACCATTAATAAAAAAATAGGGTCACTTTACAGGATAAAGGTCTTCTTAACCCACCTGCTAGAATTGCCATAGCTTGCCCTCACCTACTTTCAACTCTTCTGTATGCATCCCCTTTACTCTCTAATTTAAACAAGTCTGTCCTCAACAAACTATCTATCTGCTACAACCACATTGCCAGATTTGCCACTGGTCTGCCTTATAGGACACACCACTGTATCAATCTAAACCAGCTTGGGTGGCTAGAACTGCCCAGCTTGATCCAGTATAACCAATTGATTATGGCATATAAAATCCTTTACAATCTGGACAATACTCCTGCACTAAAAAACATTATCACCCCTATAACAATCCTAGACCTCTTCAATCTTCTAACAGACTGCTAGTTCAGACTATCAAAACTAATAACTCAGCCGGTGACTTTCTCATTGCCAACTCTGCAGGTAGATCCTGGAACTCACTCCCAGCTGATATTACTTTACTTACCATCCTGAGTCAATTTAAGATAAGACTCAAACAATATTTGACACTAAACTGGCTATGTCAATGTATCAAACCAGACTAACTCTCCTCTACTATGAGTTAATAACTATAATTTAGCTTAGTTGTGTTATTTAATCCAGACTTACACCCGGGATTATCTCTAACTTTGGAATTTGTATAACTTGTTAAGTATGTAACCACTGTATATGTTGTATCTGTAATCTTAACTGCTTGTCTTGGAGCTTTTCTCACCGGGCCTCCGCTGAAAATGGACATGAATCCAGTTGGACTATTAAGGTCAACAAATGTAAAATAAAATAAATTAATTAATTAATTAAAGGGTAAACCCATAATGCATGCACACACACGCACACGCTCACACACGCACACACACACACACACACACACATGCATACATGGATATACCTAAATTGAGTTGTTGTTGTATCTTTCGGCTTTTCCCGGTTAGGGGTCGCCACAGCGGAACTCCAGTCCGCTAATGATTGGCAGTAGATTTTTACGTGCTGAGTTGCTGGCCCTGACACACAACCTTCAACGAAGGTACGCTCATTCACGCATGTCTCCACACAGAAGATGCTCTAGCTGAGAATCTGAGTGCTCCACAAAATATTGGAACATCTTTGTCAGAAAAATATTGGTAAAACTCAACTCAGATTGCTGACACTGCAAAACATGCTTTTACAAATAAAAACAGAGAACTAAAGTCTAAAATCGATGCTTTTCTGTGGGAAGCAAGCCCCACTGCATAACTCACCATCTACTACACACACATATATATATATATATATATATATATATATATATATATATATATATAAGCTCTGAGACCACACAGTAATAAAGAAAGGGCATATTTCCTATCCCTATTATTACAGAGATCTCATACAGGCAACTGCAACCAATTGATCTGTCAGCCAAACAGACTTGACAAAACAGCTTTTGATATTACACTAGTCATCTGTTTTGTATGATCTCTTATATATAGAGAGACAGACAGATGAAGAGGAACATATAATATTTAAATATATAGAGAAAATGAGAATAGGCAATTAGACAAATGTATGTGTGAGTGTATGTGTATGCATTTGTGTGTGTTTATAATAAAGATACTATATTTTTGCCTGCTTTAAAATACCACAGAACAATTAAATGTTTCTTATAAATCTACATTGCATGGTAGAGGAAGAAATCACTCAAATGCTTAGAAATGTAGAACTTTAACTGTGGAAGAGGTACATATGAATAAATGCATTTGTATAACCATTTTTTTTGTTTTATGCAGTCAGTCTCTGTATGAACAAGTTACATATGGTTTTCAGCCACAGAACTTAACATTAAACAATAGTTAACAATAGCAGTATGAGGACAGCAGAAAACCCTTATAAGATGCAAAGATTGCTTACTTTTCCAAAAAATTGTTTCATTATAGCTCATTAAAAAAGGAAGACTAAAACATCTGTCATAAAGCATGTTAAACTTACCTCACTAGGAACTATTCTGCATGGGAATGTAACAACAGGGGTATTAGTAGTTCTAGTCATGAAATATATAGAAACACAATTGATTTAAAACATGTCTGAAAGGCTAATTGCCACTACTTCAGAAGTTCTGAAAAAGAAGTAAATTCTATTCGTTTTTTCACAAATCATTGTAAATCACTGAAGCCCGAGTCAGCTTTCAGATTCTCCCAATTAATCTATCTTGGCTGAAATCTGTGACTGTAAAATTGATTATACAGTGTGTTTTCTTCCTGTTTTTAATTCCCTTGGTCTTTCTTCTGCAAAGTCCACTAAGATGAATGAAAGCTATTGGACTGATGAAAAGAGTGAATATATATGCCACTTCCTAAATAACAGTAACAAATGGCTCAGAAGTTTTTCTCACTAAATTAAGCAAAGACCAATAAGTTAAAGCATGACAAAAAACAGCTTAATCTTAGAGGAACAAAATAGAAACACATATCCATGAACTTTTTACTGCTTATAAATCAATACCACAGTATGGATTAACAATTTGAAGATTTTTCCAAATATGATTTTTTTATTTTATTCTTCAAGTCAGCTGTTACTGGCTGTGAAGAGATGAAATGTGACTATACTGATTTACTGAAACTTTAGATACATATCATGTTCAGCAAAGATGTGTGCGTGATATGCACTATAATGTAGTTCAGTCTGTATTGAGATTACAAGAAAGCATGTAACAGAAGAAATTATTCAAACCCATTCTCTTAAACAGAGGAAAATTGTTCAACGTCTAGAACATTCTTAGACCAGGCATCCTCAAAAGTGAATTGTCAAATTGCTAAGTGATAGGATAAGATAATATATGTTTGCACACATTCTTAGGTAATCACAAAATAAATAAGATCTTTAAGTAGGTACTGGAAACAGTCACACATCTGTCAGCTAGAAACAGTAACACAGGCCATCATAGAATGTATTTGCAAAGCAACAGCTTTGACTGGGTAACTAAAACAACTAGATGTGAGAGAATTGGTGATGCAGGCTGCATAGACCACGCATTTGGCAAGGTACTCCACAGCAGGCTGGAAAGCATAGCAAGACGACTTCAAATGGCTTCAGGGATAAGGAGGCCAGTGGCTATGGAGCAGGATAGAGAGACTCATCATCAATATAATCTACTCAGATGAAAGGAAAGAAATACGAATGCTATCAACATGGTCTGTGTTCTGACTATTTCTTTTCAGTATATTTTAAAATGGGAATATAGAAGGCATAAAGGAAAATATTTTTCTTTATGCAGATGATATAAAATCATGAAAAAAGAATTGCTATGCAAGAATACACAAAAATGATAAAAGGAGTCTTTATAAGATGGAAAAAATATTTTAAACAAGGCAACATTAAATCAGTGCAAACAGCAAAACAACTAGGGCAAGTAATATCAGTGATGTGTACCAAGGGCCTTAAACACAGTTTTTCTTCATGTGATCTTAAGTTAAGCTGCCCAGTATGATGGTGCTAAGTGAATACGAGGATACTGAGAAACAAGCAATACCATTAAATATTACTATACCATAATAATACCATTAAAAATTTAGGTCTATGAGCATGCTTACAGATTAATGAATACTCTTCTACAGATCTCATCATTCCAAAGCCTTCAACTAGATAAGGTAGCACTGAGGAAAGTAACAAAAATGGTGTACAATCTGCACCAGAAGTTATCTAAGTAGCGACAGACAGACAGAGAGAGAGAGAAGACTACCAGACATTAACAGATACAGTCTGGAACATAAAATGAGGAAATGGTCATACTTTGTTAGTAACCGAAATGTATCAGTTGTATCTAAGGAGACACCATCTTTCAAAAAAAAATACACGCACACACACACATATATATATATATATATATATATATATATACATACATAAATACACAGAGAGAATGATGGTAAAAGATAAGAAGATAAGACTAATCTAAGTTAATGTAAAAGGATCATTAGAGACTCAAGGAAGCATTACTTCACACACTGAGTTTTTAGTGGCTTTTAAGCTTTTGGTTAAGTAAAAGCCCTACTGCATTAATTATGAAATGAATGATGGAAACAAATTACGCCAAGAGATAATTTTCTGTCATTAGAATTTATATTTCTGTGTTGACTGTTAGACATTAGGAATTAACATAAGAATACAGTAACAGGAAGCATTAGGCATGTTCTCAGACACACAATAAACTGAAAAAACTGTACAATAAAGTACAACAATAATAATTTTAGCCTGGGAGAATGTTATCCATTAATTCAGGAAGAATACCTTACAGGGAAACCAGTCTGCTGTCCCTAAACCCTGTCCCTGACATTTCCCTTTTTAACATTTCTATACTTCTTTCTGCCCAGCTTTATTTAGATAAATGCTGTACAAGGTTTCTACCTGCTAGAACTTTCACCAAAAACAGTATTGTGCAAATAATTGTATTATCCAAAACATACACAGGAACGAAAACAGCAGTCATGTTCAGAAGAAACGTATAAGTCCACAAAGCCAACAAAATTCCACAGTTATCGCCAACACTGTAGTAAACTATAAAGCTTGTTTATTACACATAAAAGTAAGCGCTTTCACCTAACGGTTTCTTCAGACTATGACACAACCCATAAAATGATTACTTTAAATAACAAGAAGTCACAGCTGATTGGTTCAAGTATTCAAGTACATCATGAAAAAATCAATCATTTAAAATCAAGTATACACTACCTGCTTACAAAATAGTAAAATATATAATGTTAAAATAAACATTAATATAATAATAATGAACCTGTTGAACAGAAAGAAAAGAAAGGAGTCCTTGCTATTGACTAGGTTTGAATATCCTTCTCTTTCTCAAAATGGGTCGCAACTGAACTTTATCATTTAACCCAGGGGATTTATCTGCTCTACAGCGGATAATCCATTTCAACTCACATTCCTGGGTATAATTATCAATATCTCCTCCTCTAATGTTTGGAGTTATAATTTGCATAACGCAAAACTTAAAGGAATGTGCGGCTCCTAGTTGTTTGCAGGGTTTAGCTAGGGCATTGTGTTCAGAGCCTGTACGTATATGGTAAACATGTTCCCTAACACATTCTCTTAACTGTCTATTAGTTTTCCCAATGTAGAACGCTGCACAGGATACACACCTAGCAAGATATACCACATTGGAGCTCAAACAATTAGTCTTGGTATGAAATAAAAATTCATTTCCAGTAACAGGATGTTTAAAGATCTTGTCAGTGTCAATATATAGACATTGATTACAGCTATTACAAGGTACAGTGTTATAATCAGAGGTGTTAGACCCAACATTATCAATCTTCTAGCTAAACACTGCAAACAACTAGGAGCCGCACATTCCATTAAGTTTTGTGTTACGCAAATTATAACTCCAAACATTAGAGGAGGAGATATTGATAATTATACCCAGGAATGTGAATTGAAATGGATTATCCGCTGTAGAGCAGATAAATCCCCTGGGTTAAATGATAAAGTTCAGTTGCGACCCATTTTGAGAAAGAGAAGGATATTCAAACCTAGTCAATAGCAAGGACTCCTTTCTTTTCTTTCTGTTCAACAGGTTCATTATTATTATATTAATGTTTATTTTAACATTATATATTTTACTATTTTGTAAGCAGGTGGTGTATACTTGATTTTAAATGATTGATTTTTTCATGATGTACTTGAATACTTGAACCAATCAGCTGTGACTTCTTGTTATTTAAAGTAATCATTTTATGGGTTGTGTCATAGTCTGAAGAAGCCGTTAGGTGAAAGCGCTTACTTTTATGTGTAATAAACAAGCTTTATATTTTACTACGGTGTTGGCGATAACTGTGGATTTTTGTTCGCTTTGTGGACTTTTACGTTTCTTCTGAACGTGACTGCTGTTTTTGTTCCTGTGTATGTTTTGGATTCTACATTTGACTTATTTTATTGTTTGTATCACAGGAACGTTCATCCCTTTGTTGGGTGCGTTTTTGCTCTTGTGGTTTAAATAATTGTATTAATTCACTCAAAATCTGTGCCTTAGCATATGGATTTCAGGCAGTCAGAAGAATGGATAGATGGCAACAAAATGAAGTGCATGTTTTGTTTTCATGTAAATCATAACACTACTTTAGTGAAAGAAAGAAATGCATGACTAGCCAAGTAAAAGAACTAGACCACTATAACGTATTTACAAAAGCAGGATCTAATGTTCAAATATCAAAGGTACAGTTACAGTGGCAAGGGTACAAGCATTATAAAAGAAACACTGGAATAAGTGTGAAGTTTTAAAGAAGGCAAATAGTTATAGATATCATTTCAAATAGTACACTGCAGAAAGAGCCCACCAATTCTATTGCTTGTTTCAAGAAGACTAAATTAAAAATGGAGACAATTTTGTGAACTAATACATGTGTAGCATTAGAAAAAGTCAAGGAAATGCTAAAAAGAACACTTACTTGTAAATGAGTATGTAACAATATATTATCAATATGTTGATCGTCAAAGTTTTCATGATTTTCTAGTTTTCTACTTTTGACAATGTACTACTTCCTTACTAAGAACAAACTTTGCATGTTTTAACATCCTTTGTAACAGAAGGCTTTTTTTCTTTGATGCTGAACACTTGTATACACCCAGGTCCAGTCATTTAAAAGGAATGAGAGCTTTATAATGTTTGTCATTTGCAAAGGGTTTGCATCTGTGTGCATCAATAACTAAAGGAAATAACCCATAGTAAACACAATATTGCATATACAAAGGTATTTGTCCTCCTGAGGTTTAAGTGTATGACTAGAAGCACTGTAGAACTTCATCAAATGAAAAATACAGGATGACATGTAAGGCATGACCCTAATTCTTGTACAACTGTTTCCTGAGAATTTCTTTTTTACAATTCTGCAGAATTAGATAAGAAGAGTAAGAGTCAAACATCACACAGCCTGAAATACTGCAGTTTTTCTCGAGGATGCCACTGCAAGGTAGATATGACAAAATGTTCGGTTTGTATTTGCTTACATAAAACACCCCCCTCTGCATATTTTTCTTTTTTAACAGTTTAGATAAAAATGATGTCTGCAACATAGCCTATGCAGTTCACTGCAGTTTAAGGGAAAATCACAAAGGACTAGAAAATATGATCAACCTCCCTTCAGGTAAACAAAGCTGTTAATGTTCAGATATAGGAGGATAAAAAGAAACCACATGACAACTTGCAGGTGTCAGCTCACCACCAGTACTACCCTGTAGTAAAATCTATTACTTTCTATCTAACACAGGTTCTGAGATATGTCACTATAACACAGGATCTGAGATATGTCACTATATAACACAGGTTCTGAGATATGTCACTATCTAACACAGCTCCTGAGATATGTCACTATCTAACAGGTTCTGAGATATGTCACTATCTAACGCAGGATCTGAGATATGTCACTATATAACACAGGTTCTGAGATATGTCACTAACAAAGGATCTGAGATATGTCACTATATAACACAGGTTCTGAGATATGTTACTATCTAACACAGCTCCTAAGATATGTCACTATCTAACAGGTCCTGATATATGTCACTATCTAATGCAGGATCTGAGATATGTCACTATATAACACAGGTTCTGAGATATGTCACTAACAAAGGATCTGAGATATGTCACTATATAACACAGGTTCTGAGATATGTCACTATCTAACACAGGTCCTGAGATATGTCACTATCTAACAGGTTCTGAGATATGTCACTATCTAACACAAGTCCTGAGATATGCCAGTATCTAAAACAGGTCCTGAGATATGTCCCTATCTAACACAGGTTCTGAGATATGTCCCTATCTAACACAGGTTCTGAGATATGTCACTATCTAACACAGGTCCTGAGATATGTCACTATCTAACAGGATCTGAGATATGTCACTATCTAACACAGGTCCTGAGATATGTCACCATCTAACACAGGTCCTGAGATATGTCACTATCTAACAGGTTCTGAGATATGTCACTATATAACACAGGTTCTGAGATATGTCACTATCTAACACAGGATCTGACATATGTCACTATATAACACAGGTTCTGAGATATGTCACTATCTAACACAGGTCCTGAGATATGTCACTATCTAACAAGTTCTGAGA
Source organism: Protopterus annectens (assembly GCF_019279795.1). Classification (NCBI taxonomy): domain Eukaryota; kingdom Metazoa; phylum Chordata; order Ceratodontiformes; family Protopteridae; genus Protopterus; species Protopterus annectens. The sequence goes on from NC_056749.1 coordinate 394,590,373, forward strand.
TATGTCACTATATAACACAGGTTCTGAGATATGTCACTTTCTAACACAGGTCCTGAGATATGTCACTATCTAACAGGTTCTGAGATATGTCAATATCTAACACAGGTCCTGAGATATGTCACTATCTAACACAAGTCCTGAGATATGCCAGTATCTAACACAGGTCCTGAGATATGTCCCTATCTAACACAGGTTCTGAGATATGTCCCTATCTAACACAGGTTCTGAGATATGTCCCTATCTAACACAGGTCCTGAGATATGTCACTATCTAACACAGGTCCTGAGATATGTCACTATCTAACACATGTTCTGAGATATGTCACCATCTAACACAGGTCCTGAGATATGTCACTATCTAACAGGTTCTGAGATATGTCACTATCTAACACAGGTCCTGAGATATGCCAGTATCTAACACAGGTCCTGAGATATGTCCCTATCTAACATAGGTTCTGAGATATGTCACTATCTAACAAAGGTTCTGAGATATGTCACTATCTAACACAGGTTCTGAGATATGTCACTATATAACACAGGTCCTGAGATATGTCACTATCTAACACAGGTCCTGAGATATGTCACTATCTAACAGGTTCTGAGATATGTAGAGCACAAGCAAAAATAACAAGTTATGCTAAAGACCTGTTGTACCAAACCAGATAAATACGAAAAATAAATTACAGGTCACCGCTGAATAATTCTTTGTAGAATCTCCTTTATTAAAAGTAAGCGCTTTCGGAATAATCCTTCATCAGACATAATTCAAAGTAACAAAAGCAGCCATATTTAAAACACAGATCATCCAATCACTTACTCCTAAAAGCCGCGTTTGTTGTAAAGCAGGTTTAATTGGTAAAACATCGTTAAGACCAGGTGGTCTATGTGCTCTTAAATCTACTATCCACTTGGATTCAGCTAATGCTGTTCTATGCTGAATGTCCCCCCCCTCTCATTAGTGGCAATATTAACAATGCATCTGAACTTAAAAGTGTGTGTGGGATTAATCTCTATATGTCTGAATAAAGCATTGCTCACTTGACATGTTCTGATATTACTAATATGCTGTAAAATCCGAACCTTCAGCATGTTATTTGTCATACCTACATAAAAACTTTCACATTGTTCACAATTGGCCATATATACTAAGTGTTTTGTCCTGCAAGTAGCCCTCCCTTTAAATATAAAAGTTTGTGTCTTATCAGGATGTTTATATTCAGTGTCGCTATTAATATATTGACAAGCCTTGCAGTTGCCACAGGGATATGTGCCTGCTCTAATATCTATTGTAGGTCTCTTATTCAAATATGTCTCCTTACATAACAGGTCCTTGAGATTGTTGTTTCTCCTATAGTTAAACATGGGACGTTCTGCCACTACGTCCTTAAGACTAATATCACTTCTTAGGATATTCCAATTGTTCTGAACTATATTACATATGTCTTTAATGTTACTACCATACGTAAAAAGTATTTTAGGTTGTTCCTTCCTGCTACTACATAAACCATATGTATTTTGGGCATGGCCTTAAAAACAGGCGTAACTGGTTTATCTACCTTGAGGAACATATTTCCCAATATTGTCAAGAGCCAAGTGGGTAGGATATCTAGGGTATGTTCTGAAGATACTTACTGTGATGAGGAACTTTCCAGGCTGAGTGGACATTTTTTGGATAGGGGCTATGAGAGGAACATGGTTAGTAAGGTGGTTAGTAACAATGCTTTACATAGGAAGACAAAGAATAGGCCATGGATGCAAGGCCCTGTTATTGGCAGACAAATAGATACAGGATTATGTAGTAGCAGGAAGGAACAACCTAAAATACTTTTTACGTATGGTAGTAACATTAAAGACATATGTAATATAGTTCAGAACAATTGGAATATCCTAAAAAGTGATATTAGTCTTAAGGACGTAGTGGCAGAACGTCCCATGTTTAACTATAGGAGAAACAACAATCTCAAGGACCT